>NC_141088.1:28868568-28881068 GCF_041138505.1 Cibotium barometz | reverse complement strand
GACTGCAGCTACCCCTTCTACATCCAGAGTCACAGCGGCTACTCCAGCAGTTCCAGCCCCCGCTCCAACAATAAATGCAGTCATTCATCATGTCCCCACTCTTCACGCTCCACGCGTGTTGATGGAAGATAAGCAGAAGGGCGCTCTGCGATCTCGCGGTTTGCTTCGCGCCTGTGGCACTTCCCAGGGCCGCCAGTTTTCGGTGTTGTTTGACACTGGGAGTACGGAGGATTAGATTTCTCCAGCATTGGCTCGCATTTTGCAGTGCACATTCAGCCCAGTGGACATGGATGTTCATGGTTTCACCCCCGGCATTCGACTGTAGATCACTCAGAAAGCAGAGGAGGTGCAATTTTCCATCCAGCAAGCCTCATTCGAGCGGGACTTCTTGGTTGCCCCTCTCACCGGCTGTGATATGCTCTTGGGAAATCCATGGATGGAGTCTCACACACCAGTTATCTTTACCAAGGAGGCAATGTTACTCATCACAGAAGGAGTTGCTTCACCGATCACGATTGTGTGTGACCGACGCCTGCCAAGGATTCCTTTGATCTCCCATCTACAAGCCCGCAGGGTACTCCGGAAGGGTGCAGATTGTGCATTATTGTATGTTCGTGTCCACTCGCAGCAGTCCACAGAGTAGACAGTTTCTTCTGTTGGATCCACTTCGGATTCAGCAGTGGCGCCAGGAATGGAACTAGGGATGGAGGCCCTCGTCACCAAGTACAAGCATCTCATGTTGCGCGACGGCTTACCTCCACAGCTTCCACCTTCCAGACCGGAGGACCATCACATTGAGTTGGTTCCTGGTGCATCACCACCTAGCCAGTTCCCTTATCGCTTGTCCAAAGCTTTGGAAGGAGAACTCGAGGCTCAATTAGCAGACCTTCTTAGCGCCGGATTTATCCGACCATCATCTTCACCATTTGCAGCCCCAGTCCTGTTCGTCATGAAGAAGGACAAGACCGCACGTCTTTGTGTGGATTATCGAGCCTTGAACAAGCTCACCATCAAGAACGAGTTTCCAATGCCTCGCATAGAGTATATCTTGGAGAGATTAGATGGAGCTAAGTTTTTCACAAAGATAGATTTGAAGAGTGGATACCACCAGGTTCGGATCTTCGACGCAGACATCCCGAAGACAGCATTCCGGACTGAACGTGGACATTTTGAGTTCGTGGTCATCCCATTCGGACTCACAAGAGCTCCAGGAACCTTTAACAAGACGATGCATCGCTCATTTGCCCCTCTCATCGGCAAGTGTGTTTTCATCTTCCTCGATGACATCCTCGTCTTCTCTTCGACTTATGAGCAGCACTTGTTGGATGTGGAGAAGGTCTTGAAGACATTTGAGGCCAACCAATTCTACGCCAATGCAAAGAAGAGCGAGTTTGGAGTGCAGGAGATTGCTTATCTCGGGTTCATCATCAGTGGAGATGGCATTCGATTGGATCCAGCAAAGATTCAAGCCATCCAAGAGTGGGAGATCCCACAAACAGCTCAGCAGATTAGATCGTTTGTGGGCCTTTGCCAGGCCTACAGTAGACACATGGAGAATTTTTCTAATGTTTCCGCTCCTTTGATAGATCTTCTAAAAGGGTGCAAGACAAAGCGCCAAAGAGTTGCAGTTACCGGCAAAGCACTTGAGGCATTCCATGCTCTCAAGAAATTGGCAATGGAAGCTCCAGTCCTTAAGCTTGCTTCTTGGGACGAGCCTTTCGAGGTGGTGACCAATGCCAGCAACATCGCCATTGGAGCAGTTCTACAGCAGCAGGAAAGACCAGTGGCATATTATAGCAAGAAACTTGACAGTGCACAACGAAACTACTCAGTCTATGACAAGGAGTTGCTAGTTGTAATTTCAGCCCTTAAGCATTGGAAGCACTTCCTTTATGGGCGTGAAATTGTGGTCAAGACCGGTCACCAGGCAGCACTGAAATGGTTGCAGACCATGCCAAGCGCCAATTGGAGCGACAGATAGGCTCATTGGAGTCAAGTGTTCCAGCAGTTTGGCGGCATGATCGAGTATCTTCCAGGCAAATGTAGCAGATGCTCTCAGCCGAAAATCCGGCACATCGCAGACAGTTCAGCCCATCACAGTCATTGAGCTTGATGGAGTGGAGGTGGACGGCATGAAGGAGGAGTATCCTGATTCTGCGGAGTTTGGTACCTCTTACAGTCTTGCATTGACTGGTGAGCCCGGCCACTACAACATTCAAGATGGTTGGCTACTTTACAAAGGTCGCCTCTGTCTTACATCTTCATACAGAGCAGTTGCATTGCACGATGACTCTCTTGTTGGGGGTCATCGGGGCATCAACAGTACTTTGGAGAAGCTCTAATGCCAGTTCCATTGGCCACGCATGAGGAGAGATGTGTACGAGTATGTGCAATGATGCCAGACTTGTCAGAGAGTCAAAAGTTCACACCAGAAGATTCCTAGACTCTTACAACCGTTGCCCATTCCTGATGGTCCTTTCCAGGACATCTCGATGGATTTCGTGGGTCCTTTGCCTACATCTCACCCTAACAGGAATACAATGTGCTTCACCATTGTAGATCGCTTCAGCAAGTATGTGATGCTTAGCAAGGGTTTCACCTTGCGATTGGGACTCTTACACTCCAACCCGGGGAGACATATCTCAACCCGACCTAATATGCCATAAGAAATTGATAAACACAGACGAAGTGTCTCACTCACCTCTCCTGCTAGTCGAATTGGGGATTCCCTTCGTCGGTGGTGTCGTAGGAGAGCCCGTGGGAGCTCGATCTCCACTCCTCCTCCTCCGCAATGCAACTCGATCACCACCGTCTTCTCACTCTCTCTCTCACACTCACTCTCAATCACTTAGGCAAGCATAAACTCACACATGGCAATACATAGAGATGGCAAAAGAGAAGAAGAGAGATGGAGGCAAGAGCTTACATTCCATTCAAGAGAATACAAGAGAATTCCAAGAATACAAGAGAATTCCAAGAATGCAAGAGAATTCCAAGAATGCAAGAGAATGAATGAGAATCCCCACAAATTGGCCTATATAGTCACTTATGGTGTTCACACCTAGGCCGGCCATTGTCTAATTAGGTCCTCGGGTGTCCTAGACCACCTAGCTTTGCACAAATCCCTGACCTAAGGCCCCTAACCCCTCCAGCTAATCCCGTGGCGCACCTTTAATAGACAATCGGTGATCGCACACGTAAAATATACACATTACATAGCTCCTGCTTAATTCTCGCACATTGTGTCCACACGTCCAAAATAGAGAAAATGCTTGTAATGGCTGGTGTCGACACGTCAAAGTCTTCGAAAGGGTTAACATGCTCCCCTTCCTGATGCAGATTCCGTCCTCGGAATATGTCGGTGTGACGAATAGGTGAAGCCACATACATGGAAGCTCCAGTGCAATGGGAGGAGTTGGCGAATTCCGCTCGTTGTTGATATCTGCATGACAACATGAAAACGAGTAAAGTGTTTTCATGAAAAGAAGAAAGTTTAACAGTGAACAACAAAAGCATGCAGTTATGAGCAGTGAGGTGTGAAAGCTGGTTTGATTAACATAATTGCTTCGAAGATGATAGTTAAAGCTATTTGTAATAAAGTAGGAACTTTATTAAATAGGATTAATAATGGGGACAAGTCCAGGTATAAAAGAGGGGGCTTGGCCCATGGATGTAACTTTTGATGATCATTTTTAGAAATGGAAACTCATGTTTCTTGGAGCTCATGGCTTCTTGGCTTGTGGAAGGCTATTTCCATTCTCTTGGTGTGAGAGACTAAACACACTTAGGCATCGTGTTTACATGGTGATTACTCATATTTTCATGCATTACATCCCTTCATTCCAATTGGTATCAGAGCTCTTGATTTTGATCATGGGCATGCATGGGTTGTTGGGAAAATTTGCTTGAAAATTTGAGTTTCTTTTAATTTTTTTTTCATTTTCTTGTAATCCTTGAGTGATTCTTGACAAATCTTCTCTAATCTTGCTTAATCTCATGGAGATGGTGAGCATTTCATGGAAATTGCTTGAATTTTGAGTGATTTTGGCCAATTTTGCCATTTTTGGATCAAATTTTGGGCCTCTGGACCAAAAATTTGGGGCAGTCGGGTCAAAACTTAGGGCAAGTGACTAATTGCAATTAACTTTTCTGTTAATCATGATTAGTAATCATCTTCTTCTTCCTCAAGCTTTCCATAGCCATGGGATGCTCTTCCTTTACCCGTTTTGATGCCAAACCTTAGGGTTTTTGTAGAGCTCATTGAGATCTTTCATTTGAGCCTCTTCTTGCTAATTTTTTTCTCAAGATTTGGGAGCTTTTGTTCATTTCTCCATGGCTGAAAATTGAGCTTAACCTACCTTCCATTGAACCATATCTTTCCATTGCTAAGCTTCTAAACATTTCATATGCATGATTGGCACTCTAATCATCTCATGGAGGGAGTAAAGAAGCACACGGCGGGCTGCAGGCTGCCGCCTCAAAACGGCGTTGAAAGATGTGGAGGGAGAGCTAGGGTACCTAGCTCTACTACCTCAAGAGATGGAAGCTAGGCAATAGGGTTCTTAGCCCTTGTTTGGAGCATATTTTCAAGCCTTATTCAAGCACATGGGAGATGTTATGTGGCTGCAAATTTCAGAGCAAAGAGAGCTACGTTTTTTTTCAACAAGAGGCTTCTACAACATTTTCTACCATTGAAGCTTTCCGGATGACATTGGTGAGTGGTATGATCAATTTCTTGCAAGTTTGAAGCATTTGGTGGAGCTTGGGAATGAATTAGGGTTTTCCACATGAAGAAACCCTAATTTTCAGAAATTAACCATTTGGCTTGACCATTCACATGCCAATGATGCTTGTCTATGCATTATTGCTTGCATTTGTGCAATGGATTGCTTCCACATGAGCCTTGGCCAAACAAGGGATCATATTTTTGGAGATTCTCTTCACTTTGATTCAATTGGCATGCCATTGATGGAGTATCAAGTTTACTCAATGCTTTTGGGAGCCATTCATGCTTATCTTTATGCCACATAGATGCCTTGAATCATCTACATAGCCATTCAATGCTATGACTTGCATTTTGGCATAAGAAAGCATAGCTCTTGGATCAATTTTGGGGGATTGAACTCATATTTCACAAGTGTCAATGTGTTGTTGGATGTTGTTGATGTTGGAATTTGTTTGATGGATGGTGAACACTTGGAGTGAGGAGAATGAGCATGAGTTCATGCGTATTGATTCATGAGAATATTGTAAATGGCATGAGTCATGCCACACACATGTAAGTGATTTTACCTTCATCCCATTTGTAAATTCCAAACACATACACTCACCATTGCATTCACTTTCATTTCCTAGTGAATCTAGCAATGTGTGAGGGTACCTTGGCGTTGGTTGGAGAGGCCAAGGGGAGCATGTTTTGAATCTACCGTGTCGTGATTGCTTTGGGAAAGCGATACGGTGGAGGATTAGGTACATGGTGGTGAAGACATGGCCTCAACCTTCACCTTGGAGGAAAACTTGGTGAAGGGGTGAGAAGGGCTTGGCCGGGAGATCGGCAAGCTTCAACGCGCGTCCTCAACAATCCTCACATCGACTTTATGGATGCATTTGGGCAATGGGGCCCCTATTCCATCATATTGTGTGGATGTTGCTAATGCCTTGATGGACAAAGATTGCATAAGAGCTTTCATGGCATTGTGGGATGCAAAGAGCATTGTATTTTGATTTCAGAAATTGCATTTTCAGTTGAGATTTGGCTCCATTTACAAAGGAGACTATGGCGAAATTCTTCCAAAATCTTGACTATGCATGGCAATTGAGGTTGGTGAAACATTAATTGCAGACCTTGGGATGCAAAGGAAGTGCAAAAGGTGCTAACAAAGGTGCGGGAACAAGCAAGGATCATTGGGGGCACAAAAGGGTCACTTGGGCAAGAAAATTGCAGATTTACAAAACCCTAATTCAGTCCCAAACCTTTTGGACTGAATTAAAGGTGATCATATGAGCTCTTAGTGCTTCCTTAGAGCTACCCAACGAGCCCTTAACCTTTCCGTTTCGATATCTCTTTGGGGTAGAAATTAGGGTTTTTGCAGAAACAGTAAACCCTAATTCAGTCATAGGGGTTTTAAGGTCTTCAAGATCTAATCACATAGGCTCGTAGTACTCATCGAGGGCTTCGATTTGAGCTAAGAAGTTTTGCATTCGGATATTTCTAGCTCAAGTTATGCTCAAAATACTATTTCAGCCTATAACCCTGTAAACCCTAAAACAGAGAATAGTAGCACTTCTCACTTCTTAAGGGTCTTTGTATAGTGGTCTAGTACACCTCATTAGCTCTCCAACAAGCTCTAGACCACTTCAATCGGACATCCCTACCTCAAGTTAGAGCCAAATCTTTGAAACCGATACTTTCCATGGGAACGAGGACAAGAGGACGACCAAAGCATAACACCTTGACTCCCGACGAGGTAGAGGGAGAAGAAGCAATTATGGAGCAAGGAATCTTAGATGCTCCGGAAGATACTTGTGGGCATACTTCAAGGGAAGTGCATGAAGAAGTGAATGTTGGAAGTGCCCACAAGTCCACCCCACAAGCGTCACATACCATCCCCATCGATTCGATCATGCAAATGCTGATGCAAATGAATGCGAAGATGGACACGATGGCTACAAGGGTGGAGGTCAATGATAGACTTGATACTATGGCCACAAGGATGGAAGTCTTGGAAGAGAGGGTGGCTCGGCCAATGAGCCAACCTTCATTTGATAGTGGTCATGGTGTCTCACATGCAGGCAAGCAATATGGGACAGCTTTTGAAGGCCGTAGGGAAGGCAAGCTACCTATGGCACAAGAGGTTTCTCCCAAAGTAATGCATGAGCATGCCACCAAGAATGCTACTTTTGGATTCATGGCGGATGCACGGAGGCCCCTTGTCAAGGACATGTTTCATTCTTCTTTTCACTCGGGTCCATCTAATTCCAATATGCACATGATTGATGAAGAGGTGGTACTCGATTGGAACCAATTGTCCTTTGCCCAAAGACAAAGGGATGCTCATGAGAAGTGGATGGAGTTACCAAATGACATCAAGAGGGACTACAAAGACTTTGCGCAATTCATGGAATCGTATATGAAGATGCAAAGGTTCAAACCCTCTACCCAACATGACAACCCATCCTACACAGCTTCTAAGGATGTCAAAGACAAAGTCTCACTATCAAAGTTCAAAGGTGATGGATCATCTCCGCAAGAGTTGGAGGAGTGGGCTACCAAGCTTGACACCTATTTCCAACTTTACCCAAAAAGTGAGCATGATATGGTACAATTTGCTTCCCTACATCTTGAAGACTATGCTCATCAATGGTGGAGGTATATGGTCAAACAAGGGAACACGCCATCAACTTGGGAAGGATTGAAGCGGGGGATGAACTTGGCCTTCCTTTCATCCTTAGTGCTTGATCGATACCATGAAGAATGGTATGAGCTTTCTCAAAAGGGGATGATGGTGAGAGATTATATCAAGAGGTTTTTGAAGCTTTCAATGTATGTGGAAGGTTTGAGTGAAGACATGAAGATGAGAAAGTTTGTGCATGGGCTTGAACATTTCATCAAGGCGGATGTGTCGGCTCAAAGGCCTAGCTCTCTCAAAGAAGCTATGAGGTTAGCCGAACTTTATGAGCCAAAGTACAAGAGGTCTCAGCCCATGACCTTCGCCATAGACACACACAAACCAACCACTACTACTTGTAACCTTGGGAAGGATCCTACCTCCACATTACCATCCTCTACTCCAAGGTTTCCTATATCATGTGGGAGTGGACAGCCAAAGGATGGAGTGCATATTGATGCCAAAAAGGGTAGTGATCCTACGAAGAAGCCCTTTCAACACTTCAAGGAGATTCAAAGAATGGATGATCAAAACATTGAGGAGTTGAGAAGCAAAGGGCTATGCTTTAAGTGCAAAGAGAGGTGGTCACCCGGGCATGCTTGCAAATCAAAGAAGATGGTGATCACTATGATCCTCATGGACAAAGAAGAGAACAAGTATGACTCTCATGACATTGAGGAATGGGAGGATTGCAATGATGAAGTGCATGAGGATGGTGAGTTTCCTTTTGACCCGGGAGGGTGAGTTAAGGAAAATCTTGTGGATGGAGACATGCCTACCAATGCAGAAATTTCAGTTTGCATATGCTCTATCTCACAAGATGTATTGACGGGTTGCAAGGACCCAAGCACACAAAGGTTGGTGGGGCCTAGAGTGCTGAAACTACCTTGCCAAATGGATACAATTACCCATGAATATGGCTACTTGGCAATCAATGGACTATGCCCAACAACATGGCTTACTTGTGGATGATTTTCTTGGCCAAGTGGTATGATTTACTTGAGCAAATTGGGTAATATGAGGAGGATTATACATGCTGTAATTTCTGGACAGCTTTGGAAAGGTCTACTATTGGGCCTATTTTTCTACTCCAACAAGCTTCATTCGGCATCAAAATGGAAGACCATGATGTGGGACATATATGGCTGAGTGTACATATCATTTCCAGCCCATTTTATGGAGTTTACATGAAGAATTTTCAAGGTACTTCATCGACTAGAAGGGCTGTCATAACAGTCTCACTCATACTTTTTGGACTTGGAGCTTGGCGGACTTGTGTACATCCGGATTTTCATTGCATATGTGCTTTGGATGTACTTGAGGACTCTCAACCACTTCCCATTGATTACATTAGAGTCTCATATTTGGAGATTGTACACATTATAGATTTTGAGGACAAAATCTTTGGGAAGGGATGGTTTGTAATAAAGTAGGAACTTTATTAAATAGGATTAATAATGGGGACAAGTCCAGGTATAAAAGAGGGGGCTTGGCCCATGGATGTAACTTTTGATGATCATTTTTAGAAATGAAAACTCATGTTTCTTGGAGCTCATGGCTTCTTGGCTTGTGGAAGGCTATTTCCATTCTCTTGGTGTGAGAGACTAAACACACTTAGGCATCATGTTTACATGGTGATTACTCATATTTTCATGCATTACATCCCTTCATTCCACTATTCTTAGTCAGAATGTCGTATTAAGAGTGTCTATACCAAACTTTTAATAAAAGTATGCCTGAGGTTATGATCGTAGTCTCATCACATTCAAGCACATGAGCTATCTCAAGCTACATTCTAACTTCTAAGTCTAAGCAGACATGATTAAGCTTTAATAAGAGCATTATCTTTAGTGGACCTTTTATGACTTTTATAAAGTTTTAAATAAATAGGATGAAGGCACCACCCCAGAAAGACCCAAGCAATGGCTCAAAGACCTCCGTCAAGAGTATCTAAAAACCGCTAAGTATCTCAATGGCTATGGCATAGCCTCCTCCTTCTTTTAGCACAGTTTTAAACACAAGGTCTCACCCCATAAAGATGAAGGCATCGGTCCCAAGGTACCGTTTCTGGTGTCCAAGAGCCCTACCAAACACCTTGTATGGCGATGATTGTCTTCTTGGTCTTTCTTTTAATTTTTTCTTTGATACACATTTAAGACTCAAGTGTCTACCCCATGGAAACCAAGGCATCGGCCCCAAGGAATCCAAGGGTCCTACCAAGAATTTCACATGGCGATAAAGACCAATTTAGTTTAAAGATTTTTCAATATAGTTCATTATGGCTCTTTTTTGCATGAGTTTACCTACCTAGACTGAGAAAAGTAGAATATAACCAGAGATAACCTTTAGAAAGATGTTGTGAGTACTTGGCATACTCCTTTGGCAAGTTTAAGGTCAGTCATGGTATAGATAATCTAATACTAGTCCTAAGAAAGGGTGTAGCTTTAAAGATCATCTTCTAGCAAATCAGAAAATTTAAACCAGCAATGTGTGGTGCAATCATATGATAAATGAACAATTAAATTCACCACAAACTTCAAAAAGAACATTGAAAGAGTAGGTTATGGATACACCTGTTTAATGATCGTCTCCTGTGCTATGGCGGTACATGAAGTTGAATTCCTCCTCTTTTTTGGCCTTGGGTTGTCAACCGCTTCAGTTGGTTCTTTAAGTCTTCAAAGTTGATGTGTATGTATGTGTTGAAGACAATAAAACTCTTTTTGATCTTGCAAAATACTCAAATAAAAGCGCATGCGGTGCTTTTGTGCGTGGTCTTTATGCTGTGGAATGACAAAATGATATTCGATTTGAACAATGTCATTTCTGAGTGAATCGTGCATCAAGCAATCGAGGAATTATTTTCAAGTTTTTCTAAATTCTCTGTGTTGTGCGTGCTCTTGCGTCTATATATTTTTTATGTTTTCTATTGTTTTTGGATTTTTGTGATTTAGAAAAGAATCAAAGAATGTGCAAGCTTTGCACATAGAGTATAAATGCTGTACATGTCAGGATAGGATATTTCCTGACAAGCTCCCTCTTAACGGAAACATTTTAAATGTCTGGGAGCAACAATGACCATAAATGGCCTCTTTTGGGTCTCAACATCAAACTTTGGATTTGCTTACTTTGGTGTAAGCTTGGTGAAGCCAACCTGTCCAAGTATCAATTTGAAGGGGCCTGGGTGATGATATACATGTCAGTACTTGAGGCGTGTTCTCATCCAATTGAAGAGGTGGCAATGTGCTTGCATAAGAGCGAACTTGGATGGGAAACTCTTCATGATAAATGGGCATGGCTATCTCGCTTTGAGGCTCTTTTTCACTTAAGATCTTTTGTGCACTAGAGTGATTTGATGTTTGGATGGATAAAGAAGCTGTTTGGCAAGCAGGTGTATGGATCGTTGACGTAGAAGCTTGGTCTAACTCTCCCCTCCCTAAGTCATGTTGTACATTCAAAACCTTTTTAGGTCGCCAAGTTTGTTGAGATGGGGATGTTATAGACATGTCCATAGGTGCTTTGCCTTTATCCACTTTTGTTGGAGTGCTCACTACAAGTGAAGGTGTCACTGTCTTTTTTTGGGGATAGGTACCCATTTCCACGTGGTACTTCGACTATGGGTCACTATGGATGTGGACATTGGAGAAACCTTGATGTATTTCGGATGGGATACTATGGTCGTTGGTTTCTGTTTAGGGACCCAAATCCAAGAATTTCCTTCATAATACTTTTGAGCTTGTAGTAGCTTCTTAGGAATCCATCGAGAAGTCGTTTGTAGCCTTGACCGTTTGCGTCTGCGGCGGTGACTACCATTTCTCCTCCGTCTAGGCTTTAATGGATTTTCAGATTTAATATTGGGAGAAATTTGTAGAACTTCTTGGGAAGTTTGTTCCATATTAGATGCACACATGGAGTTCATAAGTGGAACTTTCGTGGAAGTTTTTTTTGTAGAAGACTTGCACTCAGGCACTAAAGGAAGCTGGGGTTTCTTTCGATTACCCCTTCGATTTTTCTTTGATGATGATGTTGAGGTTGAAGCTTTTTCTTCACAACCTTTCTCGAGAGTTAGCTTTGGCAACTGTTCGTGTGTAGGTTGTGGGGATTGAGAATCAAAAGCATTCTCCATATTACCCTTTGCCTTGACATCATCATTTGTGAGCCCAATGTCCATATCCCAAGCAGTTTTGAGTATGACCGGCTCCTTGAGTTAACGTGCAGGCATGACCAAAAATCTTACAACCAAGTGCTGGTTGTCATAATGGACAAGACTCTTCAGAAGACCATGCACTTTAAGGTTTTTCTTATTGAGAATAATCACTTTCTCTTCACTTGGTTCAAGCTGAGGTTTACCCAACTGACTCCAAGCAGCAAAGGAAAGTAAATTATGACTAGCTTCTTCGTTGATTAAAGCATTATATAGTACTTTTCCAGAAGAGCTATCTATCTCAATAACCTTCCTATCCGACTTTGTGGTCGTGGGGGTTGAAGCTTGAATTGGTGCTTCACTTGTGGTCTCAACAAAGTTTGACTCTTTTATTTCCATTGGCATATGACTAATTGGTAGCTCTGGAAGCTTATTCGCCATGGAGTTTATAGTGGGGGTCTTAGCTACTGTAGTAGCTGGTAGTGCACTTGTCGTCTTTGCATTCACCATTTTCATCCATTTAGAGGCAAGCTCAGCAAAACTTGGTGAGGGTTTGCTTACGACTAATCCTTTTGGGGATGCACTAGCTTGTTGTGGCTTTGTAAACCCTGGCGGTGGCATGATTGATGGGTTATGTGATTTAGTTATGCATGCCTGGCCTTGTGTGTCTGCTTTTTCCAACCCAGGTGTTGACATAACTTCGTGTGGTTGCTCAACAATGCTCAGCCTTCGGCGTTCATTCTGTACGATGGCATCAATGCAATCAACAACTTCTGTTAAGTGTTCTCCCGTTTTTGTCTCTCCGTAGATTGCGTGCACAATCTTTGCCCAAAAAATGTAATAGGATTGGCTTATAACCTGATCTAAGAGAATCTGGGTTGCAATATCGTACTCCCAATCCTTTGCAATGAGTTTCCCTTTGGTCCAAGTACCTAAGGTTCCTTCAGAGGTGATTGATTTTCTTGATGCGC
>NC_141088.1:28821068-28853568 GCF_041138505.1 Cibotium barometz | reverse complement strand
TGCAGATGCTTTTGCAACAATTTGCGAGATCGCAGCGTGAGGAGCGCAAGCTTCGCACAAAAGAGTTCCAAGAATTGCTTCGCCCAGCAGCAAGTGCTTCTTCTAGCACAAACCAGTAGCCTTTGGTTCGCAGTGCGCCTAATTTTGTCAAATGTGATGGCAAATGCGACCATAGCGCAGTCACGCAGTTCATCCACCAGTTTGTGACCCACTTCCCGTTGGCCAAAATCAGGGACCGGCAAGATAAGGTTCACTTGGCAGCCCCTCATCTCACAGGCAAGGCGGTTACATGGTGGCAGCATTGGTCCGACTTACACACAGATCCCTATGTCGCACTTTGACTGGGACACCTTCGTCTCAGATTTCAAGCAGAGATTCTTACCTCCCCAGTTTCTTACCACATTGGAGGATGAGTTCGCTGCTTGGACGTAGTCAGGCAGGCCAGTGGTGACTTATTCCAGCAAACTTCTCACATTAGCACAGTTGATCGGGACTTCCGAGAAGGAGAAGCTTCGTGCTTTCACACGCGGACTGGATAGTTCCATCAAGTATTCCATTCGCAACCTCAACCCCAAAACATGAGGAAGTGTTGGCATTGGCACAATACAAGGAGCTTGAGCTCAATGGCGGAAAGCCAAGGCAGGCGACAGGTTCTGCCAACTCACGAGGAGGCAACAAGAGCCAGGCAGACAAGGTCCAAGCAGATAAGGGTAAGAAGACGAAAGTCAAGCAGACGCCCGATGAGAAGCAGAAAGCGGGCGTACTCGGAGGGTTTCTCTGTGAGGAGTAGCGGAAAGCATACATGAGAGAGCAGAGATGTTTCACGCGGACTAGATAGTTCCATCAAGTATTCCATTCGCAACCGCAACCCCAAAACATGAGGAAGCGGTGGCATTGGCGCAATACAAGGAGCTTGAGCTCAACGGCGGAAAGCCAAGGCAGGCGACAGGTTCTGCCAACTCACAAGGAGGCAACAAGAGCCAAGAAGACAAGGCCCAAGCAGATAAGGGTAAGAAGACGAAAGTCAAGCAGACGCCCGATGAGAAGCAGAAAGCGGGCGTACTCGGAGGGTTTCTCTTTGAGGAGGAGCGGAAAGCATACATGGGAGAGCAGAGATGTTTCTATTGCCACACCAAAGGGCATAGGAAATAGGATTGTATGAAGTGGAAAGGCAAAGCTGCCACGACTGCAGCTACCCCTTCTACATCCAGAGTCACAGCGGCTACTCCAGCAGTTCCAGCCCCCGCTCCAACAACAAATGCAGTCATTCATCATGTCCCCACTCTTCACGCTCCACGCGTGTTGATGGAAGATAAGCAGAAGGGCGCTCCGCGACCTCGCGGTTTGCTTCGCGCCTGTGGCACTTCCCAGGGCCGCCAGTTTTCGGTGTTGTTTGACACTGGGAGTACGGAGGATTAGATTTCTCCAGCATTGGCTCGCATTTTGCAGTGCACATTCAGCCCAGTGGACATGGATGTTCATGGTTTCACCCCCGGCATTCGACTGCAGATCACTCAGAAAGCAGAGGAGGTGCAATTTTCCATCCAGCAAGCCTCATTCGAGCGGGACTTCTTGGTTGCCCCTCTCACCGGCTGTGATATGCTCTTGGGAAATCCATGGATGGAGTCTCACACACCAGTTATCTTTACCAAGGAGGCAATGTTACTCATCACAAAAGGAGTTGCTTCACCGATCACGATTGTGTGTGACCGACGCCTGCCAAGGATTCCTTTGATCTCCCATCTACAAGCCCGCAGGGTACTCAGGAAGGGTGCAGATTGTGCATTATTGTATGTTCGTGTCCACTCGCAGCAGCAGTCCACAGAGTAGACAGTTTCTTCTGTTGGATCCACTTCGGATTCAGCAGTGGCGCCAGGAATGGAACTAGGGATGGAGGCCCTCGTCACCAAGTACAAGCATCTCATGTTGCGCGACGGCTTACCTCCACAGCTTCCACCTTCCAGACCGGAGGACCATCACATTGAGTTGGTTCCTGGTGCATCACCACCTAGCCAGTTCCCTTATCGCTTGTCCAAAGCTTTGGAAGGAGAACTCGAGGCTCAATTAGCAGACCTTCTCAGCGCCGGATTTATCCGACCATCATCTTCACCATTTGCAGCCCCAGTCCTGTTCGTCATGAAGAAGGACAAGACCGCACGTCTTTGTGTGGATTATCGAGCCTTGAACAAGCTCACCATCAAGAACGAGTTTCCAATGCCTCGCATAGAGTATATCTTGGAGAGATTAGATGGAGCTAAGTTTTTCACAAAGATAGATTTGAAGAGTGGATACCACCAGGTTCGGATCTTCGACGCAGACATCCCGAAGACAGCATTCCGGACTGAACGTGGACATTTTGAGTTCGTGGTCATCCCATTCGGACTCACAGGAGCTCCAGGAACCTTTAACAAGACGATGCATCGCTCATTTGCCCCTCTCATCGGCAAGTGTGTTTTCATCTTCCTCGATGACATCCTCGTCTTCTCTTCGACTTATGAGCAGCACTTGTTGGATGTGGAGAAGGTCTTGAAGACATTTGAGGCCAACCAATTCTACGCCAATGCAAAGAAGAGGGAGTTTGGAGTGCAGGAGATTGCTTATCTCGGGTTCATCATCAGTGGAGATGGCATTCGATTGGATCCAGCAAAGATTCAAGCCATCCAAGAGTGGGAGATCCCACAAACAGCTCAGCAGATTAGATCGTTTGTGGGCCTTTGCCAGGCCTACAGCAGACACATGGAGAATTTTTCTAATGTTTCCGCTCCTTTGATAGATCTTCTAAAAGGGTGCAAGACAAAGCGCCAAAGAGTTGCAGTTACCGGCAAAGCACTTGAGGCATTCCATGCTCTCAAGAAATTGGCAATGGAAGCTCCAGTCCTTAAGCTTGCTTCTTGGGACGAGCCTTTCGAGGTGGTGACCAATGCCAGCAACATCGCCATTGGAGCAGTTCTACAGCAGCAGGAAAGACCAGTGGCATATTATAGCAAGAAACTTGACAGTGCACAACAATACTACTCAGTCTATGACAAGGAGTTGCTAGCTGTAATTTCAGCCCTTAAGCATTGGAAGCACTTCCTTTATGGGCGTGAATTTGTGGTCAAGACCGGTCACCAGGCAGCACTGAAATGGTTACAGACCATGCCAAGCGCCAATTGGAGCGACAGATAGGCTCATTGGAGTCAAGTGTTCCAGCAGTTTGGCGGCATGATCGAGTATCTTCCAGGCAAATGTAGCAGATGCTCTCAGCCGGAAATCCGGCACATCGCAGACAGTTCAGCCCATCACAGTCATTGAGCTTGATGGAGTGGAGGTGGACGGCATGAAGGAGGAGTATCCTGATTCTGCGGAGTTTGGTACCTCTTACAGTCTTGCATTGACTGGTGAGCCCGGCCACTACAACATTCAAGATGGTTGGGTACTTTACAAAGGTCGCCTCTGTCTTACATCTTCATACAGAGCAGCTGCATTGCACGATGCTCATGACTCTCTTGTTGGGGGTCATCGGGGCATCAAGAGTACTTTGGAGAAGCTCTAATGCCAGTTCCATTGGCCACGCATGAGGAGAGATGTGTACGAGTATGTGCAGTGATGCCAGACTTGTCAGAGAGTCAAAAGTTCACACCAGAAGATTCCTAGACTCTTACAACCGTTGCCCATTCCTGATGGTCCTTTCCAGGACATCTCGATGGATTTCGTGGGTCCTTTGCCTACATCTCACCCTTACAGGAATACAATGTGCTTCACCATTGTAGATCGCTTCAGCAAGTATGTGATGCTCATTCCATGCAAGCATACAATCACAGCAGAAGACGTTGCTCATCTTTTCATTCGTTTTTGGTATCCCATTGTTGCTGGTTTTGTTAAAGTATGTATGTGTTACATGTCCAGATGTGTCAATCCCGTGTGTCATGGCCCTTGGTTGTGGGCTGGCCACCCCCAGTATTTTTAGGTCTTAGGCTGGTATTTTTCCCATCACTCTAGGCATTTATTTAAAGTCGTGTATCCATTTATTGAAGTCGTGGTCATTTGTAGATGTGGCCGACCCAAGCCTTAGCAGGGTACTTAAGTGGTGCCTCATTCCTCATTTTGTCCATCGAGTCAATTGAAGAGATGAGCCTTACTGAAGGCAAACCACGCGAGGCTCTCTCTTGTACATACATCTTCATCAAGCATTCTTTGCATTTCCATTCTCTCTCTCTCACTTTGCTGCGTGTGCATGATCATTCAATTCTGCTGCCATCTTTGACACGGTATCAGAGCAGAGCAAGCTCTAAGCTTTGTTTTGGCGGCCTGCTCAGAGGAAACAGCAGCGTTTTCAGCCATAACAGCAGCGTTTTGGCAGCAGGCAGCAGAGCAAAAACAGCTTCGTTTTGGCGGCCAGCAGCTGCGTTTTCTGCATACTGTGCAGACAGCAGCAGCGTTTTCTGCATACAGCGCAGACAGCAGCAGCGTTTTCTGCGGAATCAGCAGCCTGAACAATAGCATTTTTCGGCAGCAATCTGCGTTTTCAGTCAGGAGGGGAAAAATTTGTTTTTTTTTCTCTTGCAAGGGGCAAGAGTATTCAGCCATATTTTCAACCCTGCCCAGCTGTGGTTTTTGCTTCAAAGGGGGGCAAAACATCAGCGGTTTGCTTGAAGACCGAGTGTTTCGTTCGGGAGCGTGTCGGGACGTCAAAACAGTGATTTTAGCAGCAATTTCAGCGAGCGAAAAGGGCTGTCCAGCAGCGTTTTCGGTGCGTGAGAGCGGTTCAAAACTTGTGTGTTTGTGGACGGGAGTTCTAGAGATTCATTGGCGATCGTTGCAATGGCTTCGGGCGATGTTTCGACGAAGGGCAAGAATCCGATCGAGGCCGATGACGAAGGTGTGTTGCAAGAGTGGCTGGAGAGGAAGATCCCGGTTCTTCCTCAGTTTCCAGAGAGTCGGCAGCTTCAAGGATACGGGACTTACGGCATGTGGAAGGTACTGATGGAGTCGGTACTGGAGCCTCGTGATTTATTCTGATGGTGTCTCACGATTGCCCCCGGCCAGTGGTGAAGAGTGGAGAGGGATCGTCGTCATCGTCTTTCTCTTTCATTCGGCGACGTCCAAGGAAGTGAACCAGTGGGAATGCTCGGATTCGGTCTTTCCTCTTCTTTGACTACGATCCAAGGTTTGCCAACACCTCAAGCGGAGGGGGCTTGGCCGCCTTGACCGAACAACAGTCTGGTGCTAAGAACAAGGACAATCAGATGGAGAAGACTTGCCCGTGTGGCAAGACAAGGCATTTCTGGAGGAAGTGTCTGCATGCAGGTTTTGAGCAGCAAGGGGTGTACAGAGAGGTAGACTCCAGGGCTATGGATCATTATGTGTTCGGAGATTTTGAGCAGCAAGGGGTGTACAGAGTGGTAGACTCCAGGGCTATGGATCATTATCTTTCTTCTCCATTGACTGTTGTGGATCTTGGTCTTGTGGTGCATGAGCAGCATGTACCGGATGAGGGAGATTTTGCAGTTTCTCAGAGATCGGCTAGTGAGTGGTTGCAAGAGTATTTACATGTCAACTATGGGTTGATATCACATGCACTGGAGGATAGAGTTTTTACTCAGGTCCGAGGTATGTGTTCCTATGGGTTGATGTCACATACGCTGGAGGATAGAGTTTGTTCTCAGGTCTGAGGTATGTGGTCCTATGGGATGATATCACATGCACTGGAGGATAGGGTTTGTACTCAGGTCTGAGGTATGTGTTCCTATGGGTTGATATCACATGCGATGGAGGATAGAGTTGTTACTCAGGTCCGAGGTATGTGTTACTGCTTGGCACAGAGACTTCACCGATCTACAGGAGGACAACAATTCTACATTCACAGGGAGCATGGCCTTGGGCGGGTCATTGTGGATGATCTCATCAGCTTTGATGGTGGTTTTGACCACATCAGGATTACTTCACAGTCGGAGTGTGAGATGTGTGATTCAGGTTGGCAGGTCAAGAGGGGGATTGCTATATCTCAGAAGAGTTCGAAGTTTCTTGTGGCCTCTAGAGTACCGGAGTGCAAACCTTCATCTTTTCCGATGGTAGTAAGTAAGAAGCATTCAGCTCTTGGCGATGAGTTGATAGATGCTTCAGGAGTCCGTGAGCTTGGTGGATCTCTGGAGGAGATCAAGACCAACTTGCCGGAAAGGCTCTTCGGAGGGTTTCTGATTCATCCCGCGAAAACTCATTGGCGAGCAGGTTTCCGCTTGTTGCGGTACCTCAAGGCCACCCCGGATCGTGGCATCTTTTATGCAGCCGGGAGGACTTTGGTTGAGGAGGTATTTGTGCAGGGATGGACTGATTCAGATTGGGCAGGGGATGTTGATAGTCGGTCATCCACAGAAGCTGAATATAGAGCAGCGTGTAACGGCACTTGTGAGGTTGTCTGGCTTCGTACAGAGGACAGTGTTGCGGATCTTTTCACAAAGGCTCTTCAGCAGCAGGCGGTGGTGTGGACACACTTCAGATCCGTCAGATTGGTTCCACATCCTGGATCTGAGAGGGGGTGTTAAAGTATGTGTTACATGTCCAGATGTGTCAATCCCGTGTGTCATGGCCCTTGGTTGTGGGCTGGCCACCCCCAGTATTTTTAGGTCTGAGTCTGGTATTTTTCCCAGCACTCTAGGCATTTATTTAAAGTCGTGTATCCATTTATTGAGGTTGTGGTCATTTGTAGATGTGGCCGACCCAAGCCTTAGCAGGGTACTTAAGTGGTGCCTCATTCCTCATTTTGTCCATCAAGTCAATTGAAGAGCTGAGCCTTACTGAAGGCAAACCCACGCGAGGCTCTCTCTTGTACATACATCTTCATCAAGCGTTCTTTGCGTTTCCATTCTCTCTCTCTCACTTTGCTGCGTGTGCATGATCATTCAAACGCTGCCATCTTTGACAGGTTTGCCAAAGACCATTACATCTGATCGAGACGCGAAGTTCACTTCCCACTTTTGGAAGGCATTGTTCTCCAACTTCGGTACCCGTCTCCAGTTCTCCAGTGCTTTGCACCCACAGACTGATGGCCAGACCGAGATCTACAACCAGTTGGCTTTTGATGTTTTGAAGGCCTACTTCAATGATCAGCAGAATAGGTGGGAACACCACTTACCTTTGGTTCAAGCCATCGTGAATGATACTCATTCCTCGAGTATCGGCAGAACTCCTTATGAAGCAGCATTTGGGAAGCGGTTTTCATCTCTCTTGACGAGGTCCGTTTCTCCATCTCTTGAGGCCAACCGCACGGTTGAGTCTTACTCAGAAATCATGGAGTCAGTAAAGGAAAGGATCACTAAAGCACAGGAGGCATATACTCGCCAAGCCAACAAATCCAGGCGAGTAGTACATTACAAAGAAGGCGATTGGGTTTATCTTCGGATAATGAAGGAGAGACTTAAGCAAGTGGGCAAGCGATGCCCAAAGTTGTCATTTCGGAGCTTTGGACCCAAGGTTATTAATGATGTTTCGATGCAGTTGCGACTTCCTCCATCATGGACGATGCATGTCTTTCATGTGTCTTGGTTGAAGCCGTATGTGGGACCGACACTTACAGACATTGCAGATGAGCAGCAGCCAGAGGTCCTGGACGAAGCAGAAGTTATAGACCCTGAGCAGATCCTTCTTCATCGTTGGAAGCATGGCTCCGGAAGGCGGAAGAGATAGTTCTTCACCAAATTCCGAGAGCGCAGTACACATGAAGCTGTTTGGTTAGACCAGGAGTTCTTCTTGGAATACCCACAGATATTGGCGGACTATTTGGACGCCATGCAGTTACCGCCAATTTAAGCAGAAGGGAATGTTATTAATGATTTTTCAATGCAGTTGCGACTTCCTCCATCATGGATGATGCACGTCTTTTATTAAAGTGCCTTCTCCCTCCTTATTTTTCATGCATCAAGCAAGAGGAAAAGCCTTCTAGCGTTTCCAACACCTTCCAACAAGCAGTCCAGCAGCAGCACGACGCAGCAGTAATAACAGACCAGCAGTCCGTACAGCCCGGAAATCGCGACGGGATTCACGGCGGAATTCGTGGTGCAAATCATGGAACCTATTTTCCTGTGTAGTAGACATCTCCAGCAGTGCAGCAGCGCAGACGGAACGTCATAAATTTGGACGTTTCGTTGAAGAGATATACTTGGATTGCTACCATTTAAATATGTATAGGTCATACTCGCTCAAATGATGCCCGCATGTGAGGATAGAAACCTATGATACAATCAAAATTTGTAAATTTTCGTACTTTATAGAATCTTAAAGCCATATTCATAGTACCTATTACAACTTCTAGCAAGCGTTCTAGTGTCCATTGTAGATATTCACAATAGAGACGTGGAAAAAGAAGTTGAAGCCCAAAGGCATGGCCTTTTTCATTTGATAATGCATTTGATTTATTATTTGTACCTTATCTTTACCTTGTAAGGGTAAACCTTACAAGAGGCATCCAGTGTCCTTTTGGATGGAAGCACCCACCAAGACTTGGTATGGAAGTTGGTGCACAACCAAACATTAACAACAATAACGCGAAAAGAACCAATCTTTTGGGGACATTGAATCATGCTTGGCCTACTTTATTTGGTGTGGTTGTTCCCACTTTGCTTTCACGCACACAAAGCTCCACACCCACGTACACATTTCCTTTGCCTGTGGACATGCTCTATAAGAAGATGCAAACATTGTCCACATCCAATTTGCAAACAGAGCATATATATGTGCGAGAAAGAAAGAACAGCATTTGCAAATATGATCAACATCACTCCAAGATATTCATAACAAATGACCAATGATATTCTACTTTCTAGACCATTACAAGAAACAAAAGCCACGTCACAAAGCATCATAATAAAAGATTGATGTGTTCAATTAAAAAAATTGACCATTTACATTCTTGAAGTTGAAGTGCTAAGAGGTCATAGTATCAAGTAGCTCCCAATAGCAACGAAGTTCATGATCATTTCATAAGATAATGTTGCACACACTCTCAAAGACAAACACTCTTGGACATACGTTTCATGTAAAGCAGAAGAAACTCTGAGCAGACATACATTTCACGTTAAATTAAAACTTCAACTAAGCAAAAATAAGAGACATGATAGTCCTTGCCCCTCGGGCACACCAAAAACTATCTCACAAAACCAACATCATGTATGCAAAACAAAGTTGGAAACCCATAGTAACAATTCATAAATCTCTTATGAATCTAAAAGGTACTCTGGATCATCCTGGCTTCATTCCCAAAATCACTTATAAAATCTTTCAAACATGAAAAACTAGTCTAGACCATCCTAGCCTCTCTAAAGAGCTCTTCCAACTCGAGTAGTTCTGCATTGAAGTCTTCTTTTGTCTCACACAACGTACTGTATTCAAAATCAATAAACTTCGCTTTGCCTTTATGAAATAGCATATTGGATAACGACAGATCTCCATGTAAAACCCCTTCTCTATGTATGTTAGCTAGTGCCTCACGAACTGCCGTCTTCACACCTCTTTCAGAAACCAAATCCTTGATAGGTGGTCCCTTGAGCTCATTAGTAAGCCCAAGATACAACACCGAAGTATGGGGTAATCTACCCACGACCACTAGAGAGGGAAGATATAAGCCTTGCAAATTCTTCAGATGATGATATATTTTCTGCTCTATTAAGAATGCCCTTAGTGCTGTCTCTCTCCTCAAATCAAATGTCTTTAGAGCAACTCTCTCTCCTTGAACTTCACCTTGCAAGATATTTCCATGTTTTCCAAGTGCAACAACACCTCCTGTAACTCCCAAGTCCTCAAGGGGATAGATAGGTATATTATGCAACTCCTCCTCACTGTAAACATCCAAATCTGCGGTGAGCTGTCTTCTTTTCTTCCTTTGGGCCTTCACTTGTACATTTTGTATATTTCTCCTGAGTGTTCTACCACTGCTTGAAGTACCCCTTATTTGCGGAAGACTCAGCGTGTATCCTTGTGTGGGTGTCTCTGTCACCAAAACCCGTGACATGGAGAGCTTCAAGTGCTTGCGCTGTTCAGCAAATTCCAGCACATACAGAAATTTCTCAAGTGGCGCATCATCTATCTTGACGATCGGAGAGAAAAAAAGCGACTTTGATGCTGCATCATCTCGATAAAAGAAAACCGACTGATTATAGTTACTTATAAACCCCACTATAGACTCATCATTCACCATATCGCCATAGAGTTGCTGTAAAACTTCTATGCATTTTTTTCGTTCCGAGGGACTATTCAAGGCCTCTTCAAATGATCTCGCCAGCACCTCCCACTGCCAGTGACCTTTGCCCTCTCCATTCCCATAAACTCGAGCAGAAAGATTCCTTAGATCTTGGGATTGGGTGATATCGATGATAACCATATCTGTGAAGCTGAATGCTCTGCCTGAACCTCCGGACATATACTCGAGGGTGAAACCTAGTTTCTTTGCAAGATCATTCACCTGTGGAAACAGAATCTGTTCTAAACATCCACGAATTGCACACTCATCTGAAGCAGGCTGTAGGCCAGCCCTCCACACGGACATCATATTAACGTTTCGCTTCTGAACATCATCGAGTCTGCTAGAAAGATCAGATGCCCTCGCCAAGAAATTTGGCCACTCCCTAAGTTCTTTGAATGTCCTTGCATTCACTGCTTGCGTGCGCCCGCTAGACTGTCTTTGAGAGAGTCTCTGGGGTAAGTGCGGAAGGGGAGAACGGGCGAGTTCTTTATCTGTCATCAATATCCCCTGAACAGCCATACCCAAAATATTGATTTTTGAACCTGAAAACAAAAAATCAAAGGATAAATCCTTTTGAAAGTTAACGCATGGAGCTCAAAAATGCAACAAAGACCACGACAAGAACAATCCAAAAGGTGTTCTTCCTGCTGCAGCACAAGCTACGCCATGTCTAAACCTAATCGGACGTACCTTTCATGTGTCATAACAGCAGAGAGATGACAGGACTATCTTTATGTCTCCTATCATTCAGGAAAATGCAGAGAACGAGAACTTACAATGACACAATTATGGCCCTTTCTTTGTCCAAACTTGACGGTGCAATAGCAATCAGCAAGATCACACAACCCTAGGAGGGATACCCAAATCAGAAATAGCATTAGACAGCAAACAAATAAGCCCCTGTAGCATGCCATCAAAAACTCACAACTGAGGTGTGTAATATATCCAGCTGTGCCAATGCCATTTCTATGTAGTGCATATGCATCCATGTGAGCTATTGGCTAGAAGCGAGAAGCTGACTATGCGTGTTCAAAACAAAAGGTTGCTAAGACATATTCATAGCAAGGAAAAACCTGTTGCTTCTCATTCAAGAGGATGTGGAGAACAAATACTGATGCAACAGCTATTGCCCTTTCTTTGTCTAGACTCCACGGTGCAACAGCAAGATCCCTAGGACAGATGGCTGAATCAGAAACAACGTTAGGCAGCAAACAAAATAGCCACAACAAACCTAAAGCATGCCATCAACAACTCACAACTAAAGCGTGTAATGTATCCAGCTCTATCTAAGTAGTGGATATGCATTTGTGTGAGCAGCGAGAAGCTGACTGTGCATGTTTAGAACAAAAGCTTGCCAAAACATATTCATATCAAGGAAAAACCTGTCGTTTCTCACTCAAGAAGTCGCAGAGAACGAGTACTTACGATGATGCAACGGCTATGGCCCTTTCTTTGTCCAGACTCACCAGTGCAACAGCAGCAGCAGCATCGCCACAACCCTAGCACAAATGGCCGAATCAGAAACAACATTAGGCAGCAAATAAAATAGCCCCAATAAACCTGTAGCATGCTATCAACAACTCACAACAATAGCCCCAATAAACCTGTAGCATGCTATCAACAACTCACAACTGAGGCATGTAGCGTAACCATCTCTGCCAGTGTCAGTTCTATCTAAGCAGTAGATATGCATGCGCATGAGCTATTGCCTAGAAGCGTGCAGCTGACAATGCATGTACAGAACAGAAGCTTGCTAAAACATACTCATACAAAGAAACACATGCTGTTTCTTTCGCAAGTCCAAAATAGCCACAACAAACCTAAAGCATGCCATCAACAACTCACAACTAAAGCGTGTAATGTATCCAGCTCTATCTAAGTAGTGGATATGCATTTGTGTGAGCTATTGCCTAGAAGCGAGAAGCTGACTGTGCATGTTTAGAACAAAAGCTTGCCAAGACATATTCATATCAAGGAAAAACCTGTCGTTTCTCACTCAAGAAGACGCAGAGAACGAGTACTTACGATGATGCAACAGCTATGGCCCTTTCTTTGTCCAGACTCACCAGTGCAACAGCAGCAGCAGCATCGCCACAACCCTAGCACAGATGGCTGAATCAGAAACAACATTAGGCAGCAAATAAAATAGCCCCAATAAACCTGTAGCATGCTATCAACAACTCACAACAATAGCCCCAATAAACCTGTAGCATGCTATCAACAACTCACAACTGAGGCATGTAGCGTAACCATCTCTGCCAGTGTCAGTTCTATCTAAGCAGTAGATATGCATGCGCATGAGCTATTTGCCTAGAAGCGTGCAGCTGACAATGCATGTACAGAACAGAAGCTTGCTAAAACATACTCATACAAAGAAACACATGCTGTTTCTTTCGCAAGTCCAAGGCATGGAGCTCATACATGCAGCAACGACCAGCAAGTTGAAACAACGAGAAGAAACCAAAAGTTCTTGTTTCTGCTGCAGCACAGACTACGTCATGTCTAAACCTAAGAGGGTTTCCATGACAACTCTAAGAGATGGGCACTCTTTTCGTTTGCTATCATTCACGAAGACAGAGAACGAGTACTTACAAGTTACAATAACGCTATGGCCCTTCTTTGTGGAGACTCGACGGAAGACCCTAGGAGGACAGCCGAATCAGAAACAAAAATGCACAGGAAAGAAAATAGACACATGAGACCTGTAGCATGCTATCAACAACTCACAAGTCACAACTAAGCTGTGTAGCATAACCAGCTCTGCCGGTGTCATTTCTATCTAAGCAGTGGGTATGCATGTGTGTGAGCAATTGAGTAGAAGCATACAGCTCACAATGTGTATATAGAACAGAAGCTTGCTTAGAAGTTTTTACATCAAGAAAAATCCTGCTGTTTCTTTTCAAAAGCAATACGCACGGAGCTAAAAAATACAGCAAGAAAAAAACCAAAAACCTGCAGCACAGGCTATCTATCCCATGTCTAAACGTAAGAAAATGTACCAAGGGAATGCTTATAATGACGCAATGGCTATGGCCCTTTCTTCGCTGAGACTCGATGGTGCAGCAGCAAGCAGCAAGGTCGCCTCCACGATAGGAGGGATAGCCCAATCAGAAACAACGTTAGACAGCAAACAAAATAGCCACAAGCCGACTTGCGGCATGCTATCAGTGACTCACAACTGAGCTGTGTTAACATGACCAGCCCTGCCGGTGTCATTTCTATCTAAGCAGTGGATATGCATGGTGCGAGGAATTGGCTAGAAGCGTTAAGCCAAAAAATTTCGAAAGTCATAGGCATCGAGCTTAAAAATACAGCAAAGACCAACAATGAGAGCAAACAAAAAGTTCTTTCTGCTGCAGCACAGGCTGCGCCATGTCTAAACCTAACAAGACATACCTTTCCTCTGCCATGACAACTATGAGAGATGACGGACTCTCTTTATATCAGCTATCGTTCAAGAAGATGCAAAGAACGAGTGCTTACAATGACAATGGCTATGGCCCTTTCTTCACCGAGACTCGATGGTGCAACAGTGAGCAGCAAGATCGCCCCCACGCTAGGAGGGAAAGCCAAATCAAAACAACCTTAGACAGCAAACAAAAAAGTAACAAGAGACCTTGGCATTCTATTAACAACACACAAACTGAGCCGTGTAACGTAACCAGCTCTGCTGGTGTCATTTCTATCAAAGGGTGTTTACACGCCGCCATTAGCTTACCCACGCAATGCTCGCCCACAAGCAGGGATGTTTCCAGGGGCTGGCCGACTCTCACTGGGCTTACATACACCACGGCACACGCAAGAAAGGACAAAGGTTGCCAGTGCTTCCCATTGGTGCAGAACGCAATTGGGCAGAGATACTTGGGGTTGGGGCAGCCAATACCTCCTGCCCAAATTTTCTGCGATGAGAACGGTGCCTTGCTCCTTTTCAACCTGCACCTATTTATGTCTGCTCTTGTCACATAGTCGGAAGCGTACTTGAATTATTCAATCATTCACTTCACAAAAGAGAGAGAGAGAGAGAGAGATTCGACACATCATTGGGGACCAGAAGATGGGCTGGTCCCCCCCCATAAAGATCATTCTTTATTACTAAGGGGAATCTTTTACAAGCACAAAAACGGGGCGTAAGCCCGTCCCTTTTCTATTTCTGCTTTCCACTAAGAGGAATTCCTTCCTCTTCTGTGAGTCCCTTTGGAAGCTCTCAAACGAGAGTCTATCTTCCAAAATCTTCTAGGAAGCCCTCACGAATGAGAGTCTATCTTCCTCGTGTCTATGGGTCCTTAGGAAGCCCTCGCGTATGAGAGTCTATCTTCCTCGTGTCTCTTGGTCCTTAGGAAGCCCTCACGTATGAGAGTCTATCTTCCTTTATGATTGCATGGAAGCCCTCGCGTAGGAGAGTCTATCTTCCTCTATTTTTACTGTGGAAGCGAGGGTTTTCCCTTCATAAAAGCTATCATTCATGCTCAATTCATTCACGCAAATCGTTCATAGAAGAGTACTAATCATAGGGGACTATGTCCCGTAAGAATATAAGAGAGAGAGAAGGTGAGAGGCAAGCAAACACACAAACATGAGCTTGCTGTAATTTACTGCACCAAACCTGAAATCTTACCTGAGCTTGCTCCAATGTCGATTTGAAGCGCTTCTCCGCGACGAAACAGCCCTAAACTTTGTAGGCTTGTAGGAGAAGGATAGAGAAGCAAGAATCTATGGCTCCTCTGCTGAAATCAGCCCTAACAAAGGTGTTTAGGGGCTGAAACAGCCAGCTGCACTTTGAGAGTTAGAGGGTTTTCACCCTAACTCTCGCGATGAATCTCTTTCTCTTGCTTGAGAGAGCAATGGGGCTGCTTTGTTCTTGATGATGGGAGCCTTAGCATCCACATGCATCACAATGCACACCACCAAGCTTTAATGGAAGCTTCACTATCTTCTCCTTGCTACACTTGCTCCACACACTACTCACTCACACTAATGCAAGAGAGGAGGAGAGCTCTTTAAATAGGGAGGAGGAAGCAAAAATCGCCATCATGAGAAAGAGGGTGATGTGTGTGAGTTCTCAAAAGGTAAGTGTGCCAAGTGGCACACTTACTCTTTTATAACTTTAACCATTCACTTTTCATTTTAAAAACTTTTGAACTATTAAATTAAATGTGCACTTTACATGCACATGGCCACACAAACTAATGCATTAACTTTTTGACCCTACCGTTTCCACCGCTGCGGGACCAATGCTTCAACACTTTACCTGCACTGCTCTGGCATCACCAGGTCACATTAGTCCCATTATGGAAACATCTAAAACTATTAAAAATAAGTAAACCTTTACTTATCCTAAGGCCTTTTAGGGCCTTAGGAGGTCTTAGGGACCCCATCTCATTCTTGTGCTTGTACTGTTCTGAGCCTGTCTTTCTGAGGCCTTAATTGCCCCTACATGAGGTCCCGATTTCCCAATCTTAGGAGCCTCAGGACAATTAATATGCTAGGGTCCCCGCCGCTGAGATGTTCTAACCACCGTCGTGGCACATCTAGGACCCTACTAACTATTCTAGTGTGCACACAACTACTGCGAGAGTACTCATAACTTAAAATAACAATCAATAAAAGAAAGTTATTTATTAAATCTAGAATTTCTGGAATAGTTACATCCCTCTTGGTTCTAAACAGTTGACCTCAACTGTAGAGCGTCAACATAACTATGCAAGATGTCTGGGTAGTCCTTAAGATCTGACTCAGTCATCCACTTTGCATCTAAAGGGGTGTAATTTTTAAACTTAACTAAATACTTCCTATGTAGTACTCCCGACTTAAGTTGTCTCTCCGAGTGGTGAATGATCTGTTCTGGCTGAAGAATGGAAAGCATTATGGATTTGCCAATGTGAAGGCAAATCTAATCTAACAGTCAAATCATTGACCTTTTCTATGATCTTAAAAGGACCATAGAATCTGTTGGAAAGCTTTAGAACTTTGCCTTTGCCGACTTGAATTTTAAGTCTAGCTTTGGCAAACTTAAGTAGAACGTTTTGTCCTACTTGAAGATCAAGTCTTCTTCTGTGCTTGTCTGCTTCTCTCTTTTGCTTCTCTTGAGAGCGAAGAATCGCTCTCTTAACTTGACTATAGGCGGAATCTATGTCACGCACAAACTCATCTGCAGCGAAGATGTTCTGCTTTGTAACTAATATGGGAAGCAACATGGGCTTCCCATATATGACTTCAAAAGGAGCTTTACCAGTAGAAGAGTGTATGGTATTGTTATAAGCAAACTCGACTAATGGTAAATACTTCTCCCATTCTGATTGTCTATCTGCTGAGACATAGCACTTTAGGAGATCTAATATCGTAGCATTAGCAATCTCACTTTGGCCGTCTGTCTGGGGGTGGTAAGCTGAGGAGAAATGAAGTTTAGTCCCCATGTTCTCAAAAAGTGCTTGCCAAAAGAGACTCGTCATGCGAGGATCTCTATCGCTGACGATCATCTTTGGCATACCATGATGCTTAAAGATCTGTGCAAGAAATATTCTTGCCATATGATCAGCTTTTATGGTCTTCTTAACTGGAAGGAAATGTGCTTGCTTACTGAATCTGTCTAGGATCATACATATGGTCTGCATGCCATATGTTAGCGCATTGGGTACATTTGGAGAGCAAATATGCTCTCCAAATGTACCCAATGTGCTTACATAATGCATGTGGACCATATGTATGGTCTGCATGCGCTATGGTAGTGCATTGGGTACATTTGGAGAGTGTATTTTCTCTCCAAATGTACCCAATGTGCTAACATAGCGCACGCAGACCATACATATGGTCCGCATGCACTATGATAGCACACTGGGTAGATTTGGAAATTTTATTTGCTCTCCTAATTATTTGAATCCACTACAATATGGCATGTGGAACATACATATGGTCCGCATGCACTATGGTAGCGCATTGGGTACATTTGGAGACCGTATTTTCTCTCCAAATGTACCCAATGCACTAACATAGTGTATACAGACCATATGTATATAAATGCTTGTGCTATGGTAGCACATTGGGTACATTTGAAGAGCAAATGTGCTCTCCAAATGTACCCAATGCATTACCATAGCGCATGCAGAACATACATATGGTCCGCATGCACTATGTTAGTGCATTGGGTACATTTGGAGAGCAAATACGCTCTCCAAATGTACCCCATGCACTAGCATTGCGCACGTGGACCATATGTATGATCCGCATGCTTGCTATGGTAGCACATTGGGTACATGCATAGAGAAAATATGCTCTCCATATGCAAAAAAACATAAGACAAATGGACAAATTATTAAGAGGACATACATATCGCACAAGCAAAACTTGGCCATGCAATGGCATAGCCTTGTGTCTGTCCCAATTTCAATACATCCGGCTCGTGAGGAGGTGGAAACAGAATCTCCACATTCGGCATGTATACCACATTGATGGACAGTCCAAAGTGTGCATGAGGGAGTGAGTTGCCGTGCAATATCGCATCTGAGCCCATATGCATGATGGTCCTCTTTGCAACTACGGTTGCCCCTTTGAATAGGTCCACTACATCACCCACTTTGTATGTTGCCATAGCTATAAAAATATTTAAAAATAGGTTATTTAACAATAAACCAATGTATTCTTAGAGTGAATAGAAGTGAGAGAAATAGTGTGTAAGTGTGTAGAATAGAGATAGAAACATACCCAAAGCAGCGGTGTTGTATGCAAAGGGTTGCTAGAGAAGATGGCTACTCCGGAGTCACGAACTGTAAGTGCTCTACAATAAACACAAGAACATTGAGAGAAGATGACATTGTTGAGAGAGAGAGAGAGAGAGAGAGAGAGAGAGAACATGCATGCACATTGAGATAAGGGTACATAAGCTTCAATGTGTGACACAAAAAACATAGGGTTTGAGAGTAAGGGAGAGTTGGATTCAACACCTAATATTGAGAGAGAAGAGAAAAGCATACCTTCTTGAATACGGGGGGGAAACAAAAATCAAGAGAGAGGCAAGAGAGGGAGGCATCATACCTTCTTCAATGTGCCCTAAACTTGCCCTTGCGGGTTAGATGGAGATGGGGTGAAGGTATGGGAGCTCAAAGGAAAGGGGTGGCATCAATCTACAGCAAGGGCATAGCTCTGTATTTTCATTATTTTAAAATATGGAGTGAAACGATGGCCCTGGGAAAAGTTTTATTTTGCCAGCGCTGTTATTTTCAGCACTTTTACTTTTAAAAAAAAGTCAAAATTGCTCAAAATTTCAGTGGTTACACAAAAAATGCTAAAATTTTCAACGTTAACCAGTGCTGGATTTTCTAGCATTAGTCAGAGCTACAAATATCAGCATTAGCCAAAGCTGGAATTTCCAACGCTTACATTAAACGTTGAGATTTTCAGCAGTATTTCCAACCAAAAAACTTTTTAAAAACTGCAGGGAAGGTGCATGGTGAAACAAGAGACCCACCTATCAACCACCAAAGGGAACACATGAGTGGGAGGAGAAATGGGTGTTATGTCCATTTAAGTTGTGCAAATATCAAAAGTGGTGGCGTAGGATCTCACTACAACATGTACAAAAACATGGAGAGTTTAATAGGGACATAGTTCTAAATCCTCCGCAAGATGACATGGTAACACCCATTTCCCATTGTTTTTTTTAGCCCATGTGATTATTTTTAATGGCATGCATGTGACAATGATATGTAACAACATGCAAGAGACCTTGATATAATCCCACATGTATCTATCTTCATCATGAGAGGACTCAAACCTGGCATGTATTGGAGCATATGGGGAGAAGCAAGCACAAGTGGAGTGTGTTATGATACCATCTAAAGACAATGTTGCATGTGAGATAGAAGATGATACAAATTTGGATGAGATGATAGAGGCCTTGGTTGAGACTGTACTCCAAGGGAAAGTAGAGCACATGATGCAAAGGGAGAGTTCATAAGGAAGACATGCAAAGAACCATTGTATGTAGGATGGAGGGTTTCAAAATTGAGGGCCTTATTGTCTGTGTTAAATTTGCAGGCTACCTTTGGATGGTCGGATGTAAGTGTGTCCGCATTATTTAAAGAAATGCAAATGTTATTGCTAGAGGAAAATTGTATGCCCAACTCTCCAGGAGAAGCAAAGAGGACTTTAGCATATGTGGGATTGGATTACATGGCCATACATGCATGTCCAAATGATTGTGTCCTATATTGGGGGGGCTTGTCAAATATACAAACATGTCCCAAATTTGGAGTCAACCGCTCTACAGACAGGATCTTCAAGGAAGAGATGTGCCATGTAAGGTGTTATGATATTTTCCACTCATCCTAAGGCTAAGGCATATGTTTTAATGCAAATCTATTGCTTCACTAATGTCATGGCATGTGAAGGGACATTGAAAGGATGGCAAGATTACGGTTCCTTCTGACTGTGAGGCTTGGAAACACATAGACAAATAATGGCCAGAGCTCTCACAAGAGCCTAAAAATATATGCTTGGGCCTTGGAAATTGATGGTGTTAATCCATATGGAATGAAATCAACAAAGTGGTCTACTTGGCTAGTGGTTTTAGTGAACTATAATATCCCACCATGGTTGTGCATAAAGAAGGGGCACATGATTCTATCCTTTATTTTCCCTAGAAAAATAAAGCCAACAAATATTCAAGTATATCTTGCCCCTCTTATAGAGGAGTTGCAGATCATGTGGCATGGTATTGATGTGGACGACAAATCAAGGGTTGGGTGACATAAAAATTTCAATTTGAAGGCAATTATGATGTGGAAAATGCATGATTATCTAGGGTATGGAGATATTTTCGGCCTATTTGTCAATGGTCACCATGCATGTCCACCATGTGGAATGAATCTTAAAAGTAGAAGCTCTAAAAATCTTCACAAAGTTGTGTGTGAGGGTCACCAAAAGTACTTTGATGAAGATAATCTGCAATGTCGTAATGTGGTGGAACCAAAACCTACAATGAGGAAGGCTAAAGATTGGTATGATCAGTGGGAGCCATGTGAACCCAACAAAAAGAAGAAAATCCTTGGAATGAAAGGTCTCAATTTCTTTCATACTTTGCCCTATTGGCACCATTTGCTAATCAATAATCTTCTTAACCCAATGCGCATATTCAAAAATGTGGCGTGTTTGATATGGGAGCACATAATCGGCAGGTGCAACACTCATGGACAATGTAGGGACTTAGAGGTTATACACATAAAGGAGCATCTATGGGATAATAACGATGGAGTTCTACCACCCGCACCTTGGGTGATAAGCAAAGTGGAGGAGGAAGTAGTTAAGCGGATAATAGAGGGGTTGCGTACACCAATGGGCACAATGTGCTCCCTCAAGGGATGTTTTACATTGGACGATGACCTCTCGGGTTTGAAGACTCATGAATGGCATAAAATGCTCTAGGTATGTTAAGTAAATTTTATAGTATATTATTGTTCCTACAAATTTTGTAGTATATTATTGTTAAGTAAGTTCTATGAGCATTTTGTAATTATAGTTCTTTTTGTAGTTTGTTTTGTTGGCTGCAATAAATGGATGCTTGAATGAGGAAGTGCACTTATGCATCTACAAGCTAGGGGAATTGGTGAGGTGGGTCTCCCTCAAGGAAATTGACCCACAAACCATTGTGCGTACTAGAGAAGATGCCATTCCAATTGTGTGTCTAATAGAGGAGCACTTTCCAACGAGTATCTTAAATAGTAAACTTGCTAGTGCACCTAGTTGATGCGGTTCAACTTGCAGGAGCAGTGCATGCTCATTGGATGTTCTTTTTAGAAAGGTTTATGAAGACTTTGAAGGGATTTGTGAGACAAAAAGCATGACCAGAAGGATCAATGGCAGAGGGGTGGTTAGTGCAAGAGTCATGTGTGTTTATTTCAGGGTACCTTGCACATAAACATGCCTCACTTGTGGAGTACAAAGGATGATGATCGGGTTGTGGGTGAGGTTCCACAAGGAAATGGAGTTACAAAGTTGTGTTTGATGAGGCCATGAGATCAAAAGTCAATAATTATTGCATGATGAATAGCAAAGAGATGCAAAAGTGGTATGAGTGGTATGAGGAGAAGAATGTGCCATGCCATGATGACGGTAAAGAACTACACGCCGAATGTGTAATGCTATTATCTGCAAGAAACACAACATGAGCTAGCATGAAGATGATGGCATGAGAATGCCTATGAGAATGTGGATGTCGATGGATATGGAGATGTGAAACCCAATGTAGATGTTTGCCGATGGATATGGGAATGCTCCATCAATATCGGTGGACGAGGCTAGTAGTTCTTGATACACAAGATTAATATCTAGTGTCCACATGCACTCACTGCGGTCAAAGATGTTGAAGACGATCAACCAATGGTGTCATTTCCCTGTGTCAAAATGTCTCTCCATTCCTCCTAGGGAAGAACTACCCTCCATAGGCGTACCACAGTGACAACCTTACATATACCAGGTTTGTGTTCCTATGCTCGAGGCACATGGTTCTGCCCCAATGGCAGATCTTACATCTCCGAGAGAGAGAGAGAGAGATGAAATGAAAATGAAATGTTATATTAACCTCTTCAAAAGGCCAAAATGACCTATGAGACCAAAAGGTTACAACTGGTGAATCTGATACAATGTCTGAGTACGAAAAGTACAAAGAACTGAAAACGAAAAATGAGAATAGGAGGTGGGGATGGGGTGAGAGCTGATACAATGGGTGGGCTGATACATTGGGGGCTCTCTCACAGCAGAGGCATCATATACATATACATCAGTATCCAAAGACAATAGAGGCATCATATACATGTACAAGTACATCAGTATCCAAAGATATCTCTCATCGGACGATGACGTATAGTATCAATGTCCTCCATAGTGAGCACTCTGGCGGGCCGGCTCCTATGTCGCGCTAGTATGGTGTGGATCTTCTGCCGCAATCTGCGCCGATGTCGAGAGGGCCCCCTCATCTGGGGGCGACGGGACCGCCCCAACTCTATCGCCCGATCAAGTAATGTGCCTGTGGTGCCGCTATGCTGAGGGGGCTGCTGGTCAGATTCCCTAGTCTGTGATGACTGAAAGAAATCTGTAATCAGACGCTGTATCTGTATCTCCCTCTCTGGGCCCCTCCTCAGGAGGTCCTCTCTGTGTCTGCGTATCTCCAATAAGTATAGGCCGAGGCATCTCTGATCCTGGTATCTCATGACCCTACAAAGTGGTCCAAAGCCCTCTCTGAATAGACAGTGAAAGCGGCCTCGTATCTCATAGTACACTGGGCAATGACATATGTAGTGTAACTCTGTCTCAGGCTCCATCTGACACAACTGACAGGTCCTGAACTCAGCTGATACTCCTCTAAATCTGCCTGTCTCGATCTCTAGCTGGTGTGAGGATGTGCGTATCTGACCAATAGCACATCGAATCCCATGAGATAAATGAGTATCCATATATCCTGGTTTGATCACAAATCCATCCTCTGTAAGCTGGAGAAGATGCTCTCTATAGAAAGCCATCTTCGTACCCAACTCATGTGTAGGCTGTATCCATGTCCTCCTGATATCCAACTGAATCAGATCTTGCCTGATGAGCCTAGTAATCTCTGCCCTAGTGAGAGAGATGGAGGGAGCATCTAGAGAGTACTGAAATGGGGGTAATCTATCCATATTGAAGCCATGTAGCTGAAACCAAGATGTCATCTGTGCATACCAACATGATCTATCTCCCTGTGATGTCAACTGTCGTGAAGACTCTAGGGCTAATCGAGTATATCTGTCTCTAGGGAGAGTCCAGATGCTATGCATAAAAGAAACGGATCGAGTGAGCGCCTCTACTACCAACGGAGGGGCAGCGAGCTCCGCCCTAACAATGTCATGTGGTACTGAGGCCTTGGCCCTAATCATGCGAGAAATCATGGAAACCAAAGGCCTCTCTATACATCTCCATCCATCAGTACTGCCAGCTCTGCTGTGATGATATACTGAGGGGCCCCATATCTCTACTCCGTATAGCATGGCCGAAGTGACCAAAGTGTCAAAGAGCCATAGCTTTGTTCGAGGTTCCTGGAACTGGACCTGCGAACACATCCTCTCAAGCCTCCCCAATGTTGCATAAGCTCTGGTCACTCTCGTCTCTGCTGCTCTCCTCAAGGAGAATACTGGGCCACTAAAAACCACCCCAAGATAAGTATATGCATCTGTATACTCCACAGTCTCTTGACCATATGTGAAAGTGGGGGCGGACCTCCTAACCCACTGTGCTGTGGTGTTAAACACCATTACCTTGGTCTTACCAATGTTCACAGACAATCCACTGTCATGTGCAAATAACTGCAATGCATCCAAATGACGTTGCATCCCCTCTGGAAAATCTGAAATCAGCACAATATCATCAGCATATAGCAACAACGGAATCCATGTCCCTGCTAGCTGAGCACCTCTGTCACCCTCTCGCTCTACATAGTCTGAAAACTCATCTACATACATCCCAAAAAGAGTCGGAGATAGGGGACATCCTTGCTTCACCCCAATAATGGAGTGAACCATATCAGACATGCCTTGAGTAGTGCGTACTCGCCCCACAACTGTCCTGTATAAAGCCAAGATCCCCCAGATCAGCTCTGTGGGCACGCCCATGTCCTGTAATCTGCGTATGAGAGAGAGAGAGAGAGAGAGAGAAATGAAAATGAAATGAAATGAAATGTTATATTAACGTCTTCAAAAGGCCAAAATGACCTATGAGACCAAAAGGTTACAACTGGTGAATCTGATACAATGTCTGAGTACGAAAAGTACAAAGTACAAAGAACTGAAATGACAGAGAGAGAGAGAGAGAGAGAGAGAGAGAGAGAGAGAGAGACCCAAGGACTAATATTCAGTGATACCCACAACAACAAGATAATTTTTTTTTTGAAGGTTATGGACTTGCGAAACCGAAGCAAGCTAACCTCTAATACCAATGTGAGGTGCAACGGAATGGGGGATGCTCCAAGAATCTATGCTTCGCACAAAATCACAACCCTTATGTATATGTGTTAATGTTCCTTCTTCTCTTATAGACTGAAGAAGGAGAGATGCGATGATGAAGGTTTATGTGAGTGAGAGACGATGAAAGAGAGAGAGAGACAACTCCGTGTAAAAGAGTCCCCACCTCTATGGGCCCCCCACTCTATTACTAAAGTGGTATTTACTTCGTATGAATGGAAATACAATATGTATACAATGCAAACCTTCTAACCAATGTAGGATGAAGGATGGAGAGAGAAATGAAATGATATATTAACGTCTTCAAAAGGCCAGAATGATCTATGAGACCAACTGATACAAACTGGTGAATCTGATGTAGTGTCTGAGTACAAACAAAGGGTACTAAAAATAAATGTGAAATGTGAAACAAACTTTGAATACTCTAAATAGCTCAGTGACACTCTGGGTGCCGTGCTAGGATGCCTCTAATCCTCTGCTGGAGTCTCCGACGGTGGAGTGTGGTCCTCCGCCTCGGTCGTGGATGTCGCGATCTCCTGAGCTCAATCGCCCCGTCAATGAGAGTACCTCTGGTGCGAGTGGGGACAAAACTCTGCTCTAGTGGCTGGACCTCTAGACCCATTGATCCAAAGAACTCTGTAATCCGTCTCTGCGACTCCATGTCTCCTCAGTAAACTGTCTCTATGCCGGTGTAGCTCAAGTAAAAACAAACCTAGCCATCTCTGATCCTGATATCTCATAACTCTATCTAGGGGCCCAAAACCCTCCCTAAAATAAGCAATGGAAGCGTCCTCGTATCTCATAATATACTGTGCAACGGCAAATGTAGTGCAACTCTGTCTCTGGCTCTGTGTGGCATAATCTGCATATCCTGTTATCTGCGGCGGGTATCCCTCTGTATCTGCCCGTCTCGATCTCGAGCTGGTGTGATGATGTGTGTATCTGACCAATAGCGCATCGTAGTCCATGTGATAAATGTGTGTCCATGTAGATCGGGCGTATCACAAAACCATCTCCTGTGAGTTGGAGAAGATGCTCTCTATAGAAAGACATCTTCGTGCCCAACTCCTGTCATGTCCTCTTGGTGTCTAACTGTATGAGATCCTGGCGAATGAGTCTAGTGATCTCCATCCGTGTGATAGGCAGTGAGGGTGCATCGAGGGAATACTGGAAAGGAGGCAATCTATCCATGCTGAAACCATGTCTCTGAAACCATGATGTCATCTGTGCATACCAACATGATGTGTCTCCCTGTATCGCTAACTATTTGGAGGACTCAAGGGCCAATCTAGCATATCTGTCTCTATGTGTATCCCATAGACTGTGCATAAATGACACTGATCTGGTAAGAGCCTCGATATCTAAAGGAGGAGCAGCTAGCTCCGCTCGGATAATCGCTTGGGGTATCGAGGCCTTGGCTCTGATCATCGAGATCATAGTAACCAAGGGCCTCTCCATACTCCTCCAACTGTCTTGATCCACAGACAGCCCCCAAACCTGAACCCCATAAAGCATAGCTGAAGCGACCAAGGTATCTAAGAGCCAAAGCTTTGTTCGAGGTTCCTGGAACTGAACTTGCGAACACATCCTCTCCATCCCTCCCAATGCCGCATAGGCTCTAGACAATCTAGTCTCTGCTGCTCTTCTCAAAGTAAACCTCGGTCCCGTGAAGACCACCCCAAGATGTGTATGCATGAGTGTACTCCAGAATGTCGTGACCATATGTGAATATAGGCGCTAATCTCCTCATCCACTGCGGTGTGGTGTTAAACACCATAACCTTGGTTTTTCCCAAGTTCACAGATAATCCACTATCCTCCGCGAAACTGTGTAATGCATCTAGCTGCTTCTGCATACCCTCTGGTGACTCTGATATCAACACAATATCATCAGCATTTAACAACAGTGGAATCCATATCCCTGCTAGCCGAGCCCCTCTATCACCCTCTTTGTCAATGTAGTCAGAAACCTCATCTACATACATACCAAATAGTGTAGGAGACAATGGACATCTCTGTTTCACTCCAATGGTAGACTAAACAACGTCAGAAACCCCCTCTGGGGTGCGTATATGGCCAGTCAATCACTGAGCCGTATAAAGCCATGATCCCCCATATGATCTCTGTAGGTACCCTCAACTCCTGTAGCGTGCGCATCAATCTGGCTCTTGGCACCGTGTCAAATGCTTTGCGAAAATCCACAAAGCTACAATACATCCGCCTCCCATGTGCCCTACCCTCCTCAATAATAGCTCTGAGTGTAAAAATACGGTCCAGAGTGGAGAAACCTCTCCTAAAACCAGCCTGTCTTGCTGCTCGTATGCCCTCACTCTCTGCCCATCTACTCAGTCGCTGCTCAAGAATGGATGCATACAACCGTGTCAACGTGTGTCCTACCATAATGGTACGATAATTCTCTGGCATCGTAGGATCCCCTGCCTTGAAGATAGGTACAATAGTAGATAATCTCCAAGACTCAGGTAATCCCTCACACAACGCGGTTAAACAACCGTGCAAGAACCTCTGACAACAAATCTCTAGCATGTATCAAGTGCTCTGCTACCAAATCCTCATGATCATATATATGCTCTCCTTGTCTTCATCCTGTCAATGGCCTTCTTCACCATCTCAATGGTAAAGAAGGTACTCGTATCTGGGCATGGTTCTGGGGGGTCTGGTAATGGTGGCTGTCCAGGTACAATATATAATGATGCTGCATACTGGCCCCATATGTCACGTGCACCACCTAGTGGAGCACGGTGACACCGCATGTACAATAGTTATCAGCAGTTACCCGCAATACCTGCAGTTGCCCGCTTGCATTTTTAGCAAAATCCCGCAGTTGTCGTATGCCGCTACGGAGAGTCTCCGGGTGAGCTATGGAACTGGACGAGCTAGACGCAAGTTTCAGATCTCAATTCTGAGGTCGGACGGGCGGAGTAGCGGAGGGACCAGTTTGGGTAAATTTCAGTCAAAATTGAATGGTTTTAAAACAACTAAAATCATTTGATTAAAGTGGAGGACAAACAAATGTGAGTCGGCTAAAATCCTAGAGGGGTATTTAAAGAGCCTTCTTCCTCCTTATTTTTCATGCATCAAGCAAGAGGAAAAGCCTTCTAGCGTTTCCAACACCTTCTAACAAGCAGACCAGCAGTCCGTACAGCCCGGAAATCGCAGCAGGATTCGCGGCGCAAATCACGGAACCTATTTTCTTGCGTAGCAGACATCTCCAACAGTACAGCAGCGCAGACGGAACGTCATTTGGACTTTTCGTTGAAGAGATATCATCAAAAAAAGTTCGCAGCCGGGTATTTACTGCCCGAACAGTGTAAAAACAGCTGGTAAACATAAAGGATACCTTTTGGTATCCGTTCCCCATCCCAGTCTGATTTCTCTCATCCCGCATCATTGCTTTGAAGTGAGTACACACGCACGCACGTAAGCACTATCTGCAGTGGTGTTTTCTGTGTTCAGTTTCCTCAAGTTCCGCACAAGTGGGTGTGTGCCGACCGAGTCATTCATCAAGGGTTGGTGCATGTTACATTGGTATCAGAGCAAAGTGATTTCTCACTAACTCAAGCCTTCAATCAACAAGCAGCAGAGTGATTTTGTCACTAACTTAAGCAAGAACTAGGGTGATTTTTTTTCACCAACAACAGTCTTCTCCAGTAAGCAGCACGCAAAGCAAGTCACCATGACTACATTGGAGGATATTCGAGACCTTTTGATCTCGAGCATCGCCGACATGTCGGACAAGATAGAGTTGCTTACTGCTCAGGTGGATACTCTATCCACTTCAATTGTTCTGGTGCAGGACCAAGTCGAGGCCTTGCGTGCATCCACACCAGTGGGGGAGCAGAATCTTCAGCCCGTCCACCAAGCAAGCTTTCTCGCATCAATGAAGAAGAGGGAGAATCGGGACAAAGCCACGGATGAGGCTTCCGTCGACGAGAGGAGACCGACAATGCCTCTAATCTAGACCGGGACGGCCTGCAGATGCTTTTGCAACAATTTGCGAGATCGCAGCGTGAGGAGCGCAAGCTTCGCACAAAAGAGTTCCAAGAATTGCTTCGCCCAGCAGCAAGTGCTTCTTCTAGCACAAACCAGTAGCCTTTGGTTCGCAGTGCGCCTAATTTTGTCAAATGTGATGGCAAATGCGACCATAGCGTAGTCACGCAGTTCATCCACCAGTTTGTGACCCACTTCCCGTTGGCCAAAATCAGGGACCGGCAAGATAAGGTTCACTTGGCAGCCCCTCATCTCACAGGCAAGGCGGTTACATGGTGGCAGCATTGGTCCGACTTACACACAGATCCCTATGTCGCACTTTGACTGGGACACCTTCGTCTCAGATTTCAAGCAGAGATTCTTACCTCCCCAGTTTCTTACCACATTGGAGGATGAGTTCGCTGCTTGGACGTAGTCAGGCAGGCCAGTGGTGACTTATTCCAGCAAACTTCTCACATTAGCACAGTTGATCGGGACTTCCGAGAAGGAGAAGCTTCGTGCTTTCACACGCGGACTGGATAGTTCCATCAAGTATTCCATTCGCAACCTCAACCCCAAAACATGAGGAAGTGTTGGCATTGGCACAATACAAGGAGCTTGAGCTCAACGGCGGAAAGCCAAGGCAGGCGACAGGTTCTGCCAACTCACGAGGAGGCAACAAGAGCCAGGCAGACAAGGCCCAAGCAGATAAGGGTAAGAAGACGAAAGTCAAGCAGACGCCCGATGAGAAGTAGAAAGCGGGCGTACTCGGAGGGTTTCTCTTTGAGGAGGAGCGGAAAGCATACATGGGAGAGCAGAGATGTTTCTATTGCCACACCAAAGGGCATAGGAAATAGGATTGTATGAAGTGGAAAGGCAAAGCTGCCACGACTGCAGCTACCCCTTCTACATCCAGAGTCACAGCGGCTACTCCAGCAGTTCCAGCCCCCGCTCCAACAACAAATGCAGTCATTCATCATGTCCCCACTCTTCACGCTCCACGCGTGTTGATGGAAGATAAGCAGAAGGGCGCTCTGCGATCTCGCGGTTTGCTTCGCGCCTGTGGCACTTCCCAGGGCCGCCAGTTTTCGGTGTTGTTTGACACTGGGAGTACGGAGGATTAGATTTCTCCAGCATTGGCTCGCATTTTGCAGTGCACATTCAGCCCAGTGGACATGGATGTTCATGGTTTCACCCCCGGCATTCGACTGTAGATCACTCAGAAAGCAGAGGAGGTGCAATTTTCCATCCAGCAAGCCTCATTCGAGCGGGTCTTCTTGGTTGCCCCTCTCACCGGCTGTGATATGCTCTTGGGAAATCCATGGATGGAGTCTCACACACCAGTTATCTTTACCAAGGAGGCAATGTTACTCATCACAGAAGGAGTTGCTTCACCGATCACGATTGTGTGTGACCGACGCCTGCCAAGGATTCCTTTGATCTCCCATCTACAAGCCCGCAGGGTACTCCGGAAGGGTGCAGATTGTGCATTATTGTATGTTCGTGTCCACTCGCAGCAGTCCACAGAGTAGACAGTTTCTTCTGTTGGATCCACTTCGGATTCAGCAGTGGCGCCAGGAATGGAACTAGGGATGGAGGCCCTCGTCACCAAGTACAAGCATCTCATGTTGCGCGACGGCTTACCTCCACAGCTTCCACCTTCCAGACCGGAGGACCATCACATTGAGTTGGTTCCTGGTGCATCACCACCTAGCCAGTTCCCTTATCGGTTGTCCAAAGCTTTGGAAGGAGAACTCGAGGCTCAATTAGCAGACCTTCTCAGCGCCGGATTTATCCGACCATCATCTTCACCATTTGCAGCCCCAGTCCTGTTCGTCATGAAGAAGGACAAGACCGCACGTCTTTGTGTGGATTATCGAGCCTTGAACAAGCTCACCATCAAGAACGAGTTTCCAATGCCTCGCATAGAGTATATCTTGGAGAGATTAGATGGAGCTAAGTTTTTCACAAAGATAGATTTGAAGAGTGGATACCACCAGGTTCGGATCTTCGACGCAGACATCCCGAAGACAGCATTCCGGACTGAACGTGGACATTTTGAGTTCGTGGTCATCCCATTCGGACTCACAAGAGCTCCAGGAACCTTTAACAAGACGATGCATCGCTCATTTGCCCCTCTCATCGGCAAGTGTGTTTTCATCTTCCTCGATGACATCCTCGTCTTCTCTTCGACTTATGAGCAGCACTTGTTGGATGTGGAGAAGGTCTTGAAGACATTTGAGGCCAACCAATTCTACGCCAATGCAAAGAAGAGCGAGTTTGGAGTGCAGGAGATTGCTTATCTCGGGTTCATCATCAGTGGAGATGGCATTCGATTGGATCCAGCAAAGATTCAAGCCATCCAAGAGTGGGAGCTGTTTGTGGGAGATCCCACAAACAGCTCAGCAGATTAGATCGTTTGTGGGCCTTTGCCAGGCCTATAGTAGACACATGGAGAATTTTTCTAATGTTTCCGCTCCTTTGATAGATCTTCTAAAAGGGTGCAAGAGTGGTCAAGACCGGTCACCAGGCAGCACTGAAATGGTTGCAGACCATGCCAAGCGCCAATTGGAGCGACAGATAGGCTCATTGGAGTCAAGTGTTCCAGCAGTTTGGCGGCATGATCGAGTATCTTCCAGGCAAATGTAGCAGATGCTCTCAGCCGAAAATCCGGCACATCGCAGACAGTTCAGCCCATCACAGTCATTGAGCTTGATGGAGTGGAGGTGGACGGCATGAAGGAGGAGTATCCTGATTCTGCGGAGTTTGGTACCTCTTACAGTCTTGCATTGACTGGTGAGCCCGGCCACTACAACATTCAAGATGGTTGGCTACTTTACAAAGGTCGCCTCTATCTTACATCTTCATACAGAGCAGTTGCATTGCACGATGCTCATGACTCTCTTGTTGGGGGTCATCGGGGCATCAACAGTACTTTGGAGAAGCTCTAATGCCAGTTCCATTGGCCACGCATGAGGAGAGATGTGTACGAGTATGTGCAATGATGCCAGACTTGTCAGAGAGTCAAAAGTTCACACCAGAAGATTCCTAGACTCTTACAACCGTTGCCCATTCCTGATGGTCCTTTCCAGGACATCTCGATGGATTTCGTGGGTCCTTTGCCTACATCTCACCCTAACAGGAATACAATGTGCTTCACCATTGTAGATCGCTTCAGCAAGTATGTGATGCTTAGCAAGGGTTTCACCTCGCGATTGGGACTCTTACACTCCAACCCGGGGAGACATATCTCAACCCGACCTAATATGCCATAAGAAATTGATAAACACAGACGAAGTGTCTCACTCACCTCTCCTGCTAGTCGAATTGGGGATTCCCTTCGTCGGTGGTGTCGTAGGAGAGCCCGTGGGAGCTCGATCTCCACTCCTCCTCCTCCGCAATGCAACTCGATCACCACCGTCTTCTCACTCTCTCTCTCACACTCACTCTCAATCACTTAGGCAAGCATAAACTCACACATGGCAATACATAGAGATGGCAAAAGAGAAGAAGAGAGATGGAGGCAAGAGCTTACATTCCATTCAAGAGAATACAAGAGAATTCCAAGAATACAAGAGAATTCCAAGAATGCAAGAGAATTCCAAGAATGCAAGAGAATGAATGAGAATCCCCACAAATTGGCCTATATAGTCACTTATGGTGTTCACACCTAGGCCGGCCATTGTCTAATTAGGTCCTCGGGTGTCCTAGACCACCTAGCTTTGCACAAATCCCTGACCTAAGGCCCCTAACCCCTCCAGCTAATCCCGTGGCGCACCTTTAATAGACAATCGGTGATCGCACACGTAAAATATACACATTACATAGCTCCTGCTTAATTCTCGCACATTGTGTCCACACGTCCAAAATAGAGAAAATGCTTGTAATGGCTGGTGTCGACACGTCAAAGTCTTCGAAAGGGTTAACATGCTCCCCTTCCTGATGCAGATTCCGTCCTCGGAATATGTCGGTGTGACGAATAGGTGAAGCCACATACATGGAAGCTCCAGTGCAATGGGAGGAGTTGGCGAATTCCGCTCGTTGTTGATATCTGCATGACAACATGAAAACGAGTAAAGTGTTTTCATGAAAAGAAGAAAGTTTAACAGTGAACAACAAAAGCATGCAGTTATGAGCAGTGAGGTGTGAAAGCTAGTTTGATTAACATAATTGCTTCGAAGATGATAGTTAAAGCTATTCTTAGTCAGAATGTCGTATTAAGAGTGTCTATACCAAACTTTTAATAAAAGTATGCCTGAGGTTATGATCGTAGTCTCATCACATTCAAGCACATGCGCTATCTCAAGCTACATTCTAACTTC
>NC_141088.1:28788568-28816068 GCF_041138505.1 Cibotium barometz | reverse complement strand
AAAATCTTCGGCTAGCACTGAGCGATACCACGCCTTTTTGCGGTTCCTCCGATGGATCCCAAGATGATGGTCCAAAGGATGTTACTACCAACTCGCTAGCTAGTAGCAGTGACACTGGCTCGCACATCCACCAAGCTCAAGAGCTCATGCCAGATGGCCGAACCAAAGAGGAAATACAGGCAGTGGAAGACTCGTGGAACGCTATTAGAGCACGGATAATGGAAATTGAGCTATGTGCTCAACAAAGGCTAGCAGCTCAAGCCACCACAGGACCTTCCACATCAAAACTAATTTCTAGAGGTCCCTTAGGCACATGGACATGTGGATTGTTAAAATCCCAAGACTGGCAATACAGTATTGAAAAACAAGTTCTCCGGGACTTGACTACGCTCCAGTCATATAGCCTAAGCTGGCAAGAAATGTTATTATTTCTCGGTGTATCTGAGAAGGATGCTGAGCACTTGCCCGAGGTTACTAAATATCTCATGAGTGTGGTACAAAGTGAGCGGTCACGACTTACGAGTCCTATGCCTGCTCAAGAATCTGAACCAACCACCTCTGTTGCCTCATCCTCAGTAAATTTGGCACCCCAAAAAGATGAGCCAAGCCAAGACTCAAGCCAAAACTCATTGGGCTGTACAAATCAAATGATGACGGAGACTACCAAGTCTACAAAAACTCCACAAATAGCCCAAGAAAACGAAATGCAATCTTTACAAGAACCGATCCCACCATCTCCAACTAGCCCAAGCGCATCAAGAAAATCAACGAAGAAGCTAGTCATAATTTACTTTCCTTTGCTGCTTGGAGTCAGTTGGGTAAACCTCAGCTTGAACCAAGTGAAGAGAAAGTGATTATTCTCAATAAGAAAAACCTTAAAGTGCATGGTCTTCTGAAGAGTCTTGTCCATTATGACAACCAGCACTTGGTTGTAAGATTTTTGGTCATGCCTGCACGTTAACTCAAGGAGCCGGTCATACTCAAAACTGCTTGGGATATGGACATTGGGCTCACAAATGATGATGTCAAGGCAAAGGGTAATATGGAGAATGCTTTTGATTCTCAATCCCCACAACCTACACACGAACAGTTGCCAAAGCTAACTCTCGAGAAAGGTTGTGAAGAAAAAGCTTCAACCTCAACATCATCATCAAAGAAAAATCGAAGGGGTAATCGAAAGAAACCCCAGCTTCCTTTAGTGCCTGAGTGCAAGTCTTCTACAAAAAAAACTTCCACGAAAGTTCCACTTATGAACTCCATGTGTGCATCTAATATGGAACAAACTTCCCAAGAAGTTCTACAAATTTCTCCCAATATTAAATCTGAAAATCCATTAAAGCCTAGAAGGAGGAGAAATGGTAGTCACCGCCGCAGACGCAAACGGTCAAGGCTACAAACGACTTCTCGATGGATTCCTAAGAAGCTACTACAAGCTCAAAAGTATTATGAAGGAAATTCTTGGATTTGGGTCCCTAAACAGAAACCAACGACCATAGTATCCCATCCGAAATACATCAAGGTTTCTCCAATGTCCACATCCATAGTGACCCATAGTCGAAGTACCACGTGGAAATGGGTACCTATCCCCAAAAAAAGACAGTGACACCTTCACTTGTAGTGAGCACTCCAACAAAAGTGGATAAAGGCAAAGCACCTATGGACATGTCTATAACATCCCCATCTCAACAAACTTGGCGACCTAAAAAGGTTTTGAATGTACAACATGACTTAGGGAGGGGAGAGTTAGACCAAGCTTCTACGTCAACGATCCATACACCTGCTTGCCAAACAGCTTCTTTATCCATCCAAACATCAAATCACTCTAGTGCACAAAAGATCTTAAGTGAAAAAGAGCCTCAAAGCGAGATAGCCATGCCCATTTATCATGAAGAGTTTCCCATCCAAGTTCGCTCTTATGCAAGCACATTGCCACCTCTTCAATTGGATGAGAACACGCCTCAAGTACTGACATGTATATCATCACCCAGGCCCCTTCAAATTGATACTTGGACAGGTTGGCTTCACCAAGCTTACACCAAAGTAAGCAAATCCAAAGTTTGATGTTGAGACCCAAAAGAGGCCATTTATGGTCATTGTTGCTCCCAGACATTTAAAATGTTTCCGTTAAGAGGGAGCTTGTCAGGAAATATCCTATCCTGACATGTACAGCATTTATACTCTATGTGCAAAGCTTGCACATTCTTTGATTCTTTTCTAAATCACAAAAATCCAAAAACAATAGAAAACATAAAAAATATATAGACGCAAGAGCACGCACAACACAGAGAATTTAGAAAAACTTGGAAATAATTCCTCGATTGCTTGATGCACGATTCACTCAGAAATGACATTGTTCAAATCGAATATCATTTTGTCATTCCACAGCATAAAGACCACGCACAAAAGCACCGCATGCGCTTTTATTTGAGTATTTTGCAGGATCAAAAAGAGTTTTATTGTCTTCAACACATACATACACATCAACTTTGAAGACTTAAAGAACCAACTGAAGCGGTTGACAACCCAAGGCCAAAAAAGAGGAGGAATTCAACTTCATGTACCGCCATAGCACAGGAGACGATCATTAAACAGGTGTATCCATAACCTACTCTTTCAATGTTCTTTTTGAAGTTTGTGGTGAATTTAATTGTTCATTTATCATATGATTGCACCACACATTGCTGGTTTAAATTTTCTGATTTGCTAGAAGATGATCTTTAAAGCTACACCCTTTCTTAGGACTAGTATTAGATTATCTATACCATGACTGACCTTAAACTTGCCAAAGGAGTATGCCAAGTACTCACAACATCTTTCTAAAGGTTATCTCTGGTTATATTCTACTTTTCTCAGTCTAGGTAGGTAAACTCATGCAAAAAAGAGCCATAATGAACTATATTGAAAAATCTTTAAACTAAATTGGTCTTTATCGCCATGTGAAATTCTTGGTAGGACCCTTGGATTCCTTGGGGCCGATGCCTTGGTTTCCATGGGGTAGACACTTGAGTCTTAAATGTGTATCAAAGAAAAAATTAAAAGAAAGACCAAGAAGACAATCATCGCCATACAAGGTGTTTGGTAGGGCTCTTGGACACCAGAAACGGTACCTTGGGACCGATGCCTTCATCTTTATGGGGTGAGACCTTGTGTTTAAAACTGTGCTAAAAGAAGGAGGAGGCTATGCCATAGCCATTGAGATACTTAGCGGTTTTTAGATACTCTTGACGGAGGTCTTTGAGCCATTGCTTGGGTCTTTCTGGGGTGGTGCCTTCATCCTATTTATTTAAAACTTTATAAAAGTCATAAAAGGTCCACTAAAGATAATGCTCTTATTAAAGCTTAATCATGTCTGCTTAGACTTAGAAGTTAGAATGTAGCTTGAGATAGCTCATGTGCTTGAATGTGATGAGACTACGATCATAACCTCAGGCATACTTTTATTAAAAGTTTGGTATAGACACTCTTAATACGACATTCTGACTAAGAATAGCTTTAACTATCATCTTCGAAGCAATTATGTTAATCAAACCAGCTTTCACACCTCACTGCTCATAATTGCATGCTTTTGTTGTTCACTGTTAAACTTTCTTCTTTTCATGAAAACACTTTACTCGTTTTCATGTTGTCATGCAGATATCAACAACGAGCGGAATTCGCCAACTCCTCCCATTGCACTGGAGCTTCCATGTATGTGGCTTCACCTATTCGTCACACCGACATATTCCGAGGACGGAATCTGCATCAGGAAGGGGAGCATGTTAACCCTTTCGAAGACTTTGACGTGTCGACACCAGCCATTACAAGCATTTTCTCTATTTTGGACGTGTGGACACAATGTGCGAGAATTAAGCAGGAGCTATGTAATGTGTATATTTTACGTGTGCGATCACCGATTGTCTATTAAAGGTGCGCCACGGGATTAGCTGGAGGGGTTAGGGGCCTTAGGTCAGGGATTTGTGCAAAGCTAGGTGGTCTAGGACACCCGAGGACCTAATTAGACAATGGCCGGCCTAGGTGTGAACACCATAAGTGACTATATAGGCCAATTTGTGGGGATTCTCATTCATTCTCTTGCATTCTTGGAATTCTCTTGAATTCTTGGAATTCTCTTGTATTCTTGGAATTCTCTTGTATTCTCTTGAATGGAATGTAAGCTCTTGCCTCCATCTCTCTTCTTCTCTTTTGCCATCTCTATGTATTGCCATGTGTGAGTTTATGCTTGCCTAAGTGATTGAGAGTGAGTGTGAGAGAGAGAGTGAGAAGACGGTGGTGATCGAGTTGCATTGCGGAGGAGGAGGAGTGGAGATCGAGCTCCCACGGGCTCTCCTACGACACCACCGACGAAGGGAATCCCCAATTCGACTAGCAGGAGAGGTGAGTGAGACACTTCGTCTGTGTTTATCAATTTCTTATGGCATATTAGGTCGGGTTGAGATATGTCTCCCCGGGTTGGAGTGTAAGAGTCCCAATCGCGAGGTGAAACCCTTGCTAAGCATCACATACTTGCTGAAGCGATCTACAATGGTGAAGCACATTGTATTCCTGTTAGGGTGAGATGTAGGCAAAGGACCCACGAAATCCATCGAGATGTCCTGGAAAGGACCATCAGGAATGGGCAACGGTTGTAAGAGTCTAGGAATCTTCTGGTGTGAACTTTTGACTCTCTGACAAGTCTGGCATCATTGCACATACTCGTACACATCTCTCCTCATGCGTGGCCAATGGAACTGGCATTAGAGCTTCTCCAAAGTACTGTTGATGCCCCAATGACCCCCAACAAGAGAGTCATGAGCATCGTGCAATGCAACTGCTCTGTATGAAGATGTAAGATAGAGGCGACCTTTGTAAAGTAGCCAACCATCTTGAATGTTGTAGTGGCCGGGCTCACCAGTCAATGCAAGACTGTAAGAGGTACCAAACTCCGCAGAATCAGGATACTCCTCCTTCATGCCGTCCACCTCCACTCCATCAAGCTCAATGACTGTGATGGGCTGAACTGTCTGCGATGTGCCGGATTTTCGGCTGAGAGCATCTGCTACATTTGCCTGGAAGATACTCGATCATGCCGCCAAACTGCTGGAACACTTGACTCCAATGAGCCTATCTGTCGCTCCAATTGGCGCTTGGCATGGTCTGCAACCATTTCAGTGCTGCCTGGTGACCGGTCTTGACCACAATTTCACGCCCATAAAGGAAGTGCTTCCAATGCTTAAGGGCTGAAATTACAACTAGCAACTCCTTGTCATAGACTGAGTAGTTTCGTTGTGCACTGTCAAGTTTCTTGCTATAATATGCCACTGGTCTTTCCTGCTGCTGTAGAACTGCTCCAATGGCGATGTTGCTGGCATTGGTCACCACCTCGAAAGGCTCGTCCCAAGAAGCAAGCTTAAGGACTGGAGCTTCCATTGCCAATTTCTTGAGAGCATGGAATGCCTCAAGTGCTTTGCCGGTAACTGCAACTCTTTGGCGCTTTGTCTTGCACCCTTTTAGAAGATCTATCAAAGGAGCGGAAACATTAGAAAAATTCTCCATGTGTCTACTGTAGGCCTGGCAAAGGCCCACAAACGATCTAATCTGCTGAGCTGTTTGTGGGATCTCCCACAAACAGCTCCCACTCTTGGATGGCTTGAATCTTTGCTGGATCCAATCGAATGCCATCTCCACTGATGATGAACCCGAGATAAGCAATCTCCTGCACTCCAAACTCGCTCTTCTTTGCATTGGCGTAGAATTGGTTGGCCTCAAATGTCTTCAAGACCTTCTCCACATCCAACAAGTGCTGCTCATAAGTCGAAGAGAAGACGAGGATGTCATCGAGGAAGATGAAAACACACTTGCCGATGAGAGGGGCAAATGAGCGATGCATCGTCTTGTTAAAGGTTCCTGGAGCTCTTGTGAGTCCGAATGGGATGACCACGAACTCAAAATGTCCACGTTCAGTCCGGAATGCTGTCTTCGGGATGTCTGCGTCGAAGATCCGAACCTGGTGGTATCCACTCTTCAAATCTATCTTTGTGAAAAACTTAGCTCCATCTAATCTCTCCAAGATATACTCTATGCGAGGCATTGGAAACTCGTTCTTGATGGTGAGCTTGTTCAAGGCTCGATAATCCACACAAAGACGTGCGGTCTTGTCCTTCTTCATGACGAACAGGACTGGGGCTGCAAATGGTGAAGATGATGGTCGGATAAATCCGGCGCTGAGAAGGTCTGCTAATTGAGCCTCGAGTTCTCCTTCCAAAGCTTTGGACAAGCGATAAGGGAACTGGCTAGGTGGTGATGCACCAGGAACCAACTCAATGTGATGGTCCTCCGGTCTGGAAGGTGGAAGCTGTGGAGGTAAGCCGTCGCGCAACATGAGATGCTTGTACTTGGTGACGAGGGCCTCCATCCCTAGTTCCATTCCTGGCGCCACTGCTGAATCCCAACAGAAGAAACTGTCTACTCTGTGGACTGCTGCGAGTGGACACGAACATACAATAATGCACAATCTGCACCATTCCGGAGTACCCTGCGGGCTTGTAGATGGGAGATCAAAGGAATCCTTGGCAGGCGTCGGTCACACACAATCGTGATCGGTGAAGCAACTCCTTCTGTGATGAGTAACATTGCCTCCTTGGTAAAGATAACTGGTGTGTGAGACTCCATCCATGGATTTCCCAAGAGCATATCACAGCCGGTGAGAGGGGCAACCAAGAAGTCCCGCTCGAATGAGGCTTGCTGGATGGAAAATTGCACCTCCTCTGCTTTCTGAGTGATCTACAGTCGAATGCCGGGGGTGAAACCATGAACATCCATGTCCACTGGGCTGAATGTGCACTGCAAAATGCGAGCCAATGCTGGAGAAATCTAATCCTCCGTACTCCCAGTGTCAAACAACACCGAAAACTGGCGGCCCTGGGAAGTGCCACAGGCGCGAAGCAAACTGCGAGATCGCGGAGCGCCCTTCTGCTTATCTTCCATCAACACGCGTGGAGCGTGAAGAGTGGGGACATGATGAATGACTGCATTTGTTGTTGGAGCGGGGGCTGGAACTGCTGGAGTAGCCGCTGTGACTCTGGATGTAGAAGGGGTAGCTGCAGTCGTGGCAGCTTTGCCTTTCCACTTCATACAATCCTATTTCCTATGCCCTTTGGTGTGGCAATAGAAACATCTCTGCTCTCCCATGTATGCTTTCCGCTCCTCCTCAAAGAGAAACCCTCCGAGTACGCCCGCTTTCTACTTCTCATCGGGCGTCTGCTTGACTTTCGTCTTCTTACCCTTATCTGCTTGGGCCTTGTCTGCCTGGCTCTTGTTGCCTCCTCGTGAGTTGGCAGAACCTGTCGCCTGCCTTGGCTTTCCGCCGTTGAGCTCAAGCTCCTTGTATTGTGCCAATGCCAACACTTCCTCATGTTTTGGGGTTGAGGTTGCGAATGGAATACTTGATGGAACTATCCAGTCCGCGTGTGAAAGCACGAAGCTTCTCCTTCTCGGAAGTCCCGATCAACTGTGCTAATGTGAGAAGTTTGCTGGAATAAGTCACCACTGGCCTGCCTGACTACGTCCAAGCAGCGAACTCATCCTCCAATGTGGTAAGAAACTGGGGAGGTAAGAATCTCTGCTTGAAATCTGAGACGAAGGTGTCCCAGTCAAAGTGCGACATAGGGATCTGTGTGTAAGTCGGACCAATGCTGCCACCATGTAACCGCCTTGCCTGTGAGATGAGGGGCTGCCAAGTGAACCTTATCTTGCCGGTCCCTGATTTTGGCCAACGGGAAGTGGGTCACAAACTGGTGGATGAACTGCGTGACTACGCTATGGTCGCATTTGCCATCACATTTGACAAAATTAGGCACACTGTGAACCAAAGGCTACTGGTTTGTGCTAGAAGAAGCACTTGCTGCTGGGCGAAGCAATTCTTGGAACTCTTTTGTGCGAAGCTTGCGCTCCTCACGCTGCGATCTCGCAAATTGTTGCAAAAGCATCTGCAGGCCGTCCCGGTCTAGATTAGAGGCATTGTCGGTCTCCTCTCGTCGACGGAAGCCTCATCCGTGGCTTCGTCCCGATTCTCCCTCTTCTTCATTGATGCGAGAAAGCTTGCTTGGTGGACGGGCTGAAGATTCTGCTCCCCCACTGGTGTGGATGCACGCAAGGCCTCGACTTGGTCCTGCACCAGAACAATTGAAGTGGATAGAGTATCCACCTGAGCAGTAAGCAACTCTATCTTGTCCGACATGTCGGCGATGCTTGAGATCAAAAGGTCTCGAATATCCTCCAATGTAGTCATGGTGACTTGCTTTGCGTGCTGCTTACTGGAGAAGACTGTTGTTGGTGAAAAAAAATCACCCTAGTTCTTGCTTAAGTTAGTGACAAAATCACTCTGCTGCTTGTTGATTGAAGGCTTGAGTTAGTGAGAAATCACTTTGCTCTGATACCAATGTAACATGCACCAACCCTTGATGAATGACTCGGTCGGCACACACCCACTTGTGCGGAACTTGAGGAAACTGAACACAGAAAACACCACTGCAGATAGTGCTTACGTGCGTGCGTGTGTACTCACTTCAAAGCAATGATGCGGGATGAGAGAAATCAGACTGGGATGGGGAACGGATACCAAAAGGTATCCTTTATGTTTACCAGCTGTTTTTACACTGTTCGGGCAGTAAATACCCGGCTGCGAACTTTTTTTGATGATATCTCTTCAACGAAAAGTCCAAATGACGTTCCGTCTGCGCTGCTGTACTGTTGGAGATGTCTGCTACGCAAGAAAATAGGTTCCGTGATTTGCGCCGCGAATCCTGCCGCGATTTCCAGGCTGTACGGACTGCTGGTCTGCTGCTGCTGGACTGCTTGTTAGAAGGTGTTGGAAACGCTAGAAGGCTTTTCCTCTTGCTTGATGCATGAAAAATAAGGAGGAAGAAGGCTCTTTAAATACCCCTCTAGGATTTTAGCCGACTCACATTTGTTTGTCCTCCACTTTAATCAAATGATTTTAGTTGTTTTAAAACCATTCAATTTTGACTGAAATTTACCCAAACTGGTCCCTCCGCTACTCCGCCCGTCCGACCTCAGAATTGAGATCTGAAACTTGCGTCTAGCTCGTCCAGTTCCATAGCTCACCCGGAGACTCTCCGTAGCGGCATACGACAACTGCGGGATTTTGCTAAAAATGCAAGCGGGCAACTGCAGGTATTGCGGGTAACTGCTGATAACTATTGTACATGCGGTGTCACCGTGCTCCACTAGGTGGTGCACGTGACATATGGGGCCAGTATGCAGCATCATTATATATTGTACCTGGACAGCCACCATTACCAGACCCCCCAGAACCATGCCCAGATACGAGTACCTTCTTTACCATTGAGATGGTGAAGAAGGCCATTGACAGGATGAAGACAAGGAGAGCATATATATGATCATGAGGGTTTGGTAGCAGAGCACTTGATACATGCTAGAGGTTCTTGCACGGTTGTTTAACCGCGTTGTGTGAGGGATTACCTGAGTCTTGGAGATTATCTACTATTGTACCTATCTTCAAGGCAGGGGATCCTACGATGCCAGAGAATTATCGTACCATTATGGTAGGACACACGTTGACACGGTTGTATGCATCCATTCTTGAGCAGCGACTGAGTAGATGGGCAGAGAGTGAGGGCATACGAGCAGCAAGACAGGCTGGTTTTAGGAGAGGTTTCTCCACTCTGGACCGTATTTTTACACTCAGAGCTATTATTGAGGAGGGTAGGGCACATGGGAGGCGGATGTATTGTAGCTTTGTGGATTTTCGCAAAGCATTTGACACGGTGCCAAGAGCCAGATTGATGCGCACGCTACAGGAGTTGAGGGTACCTACAGAGATCATATGGGGGATCATGGCTTTATACGGCTCAGTGATTGACTGGCCATATACGCACCCCAGAGGGGGTTTCTGACGTTGTTTAGTCTACCATTGGAGTGAAACAGAGATGTCCATTGTCTCCTACACTATTTGGTATGTATGTAGATGAGGTTTCTGACTACATTGACAAAGAGGGTGATAGAGGGGCTCGGCTAGCAGGGATATGGATTCCACTGTTGTTAAATGCTGATGATATTGTGTTGATATCAGAGTCACCAGAGGGTATGCAGAAGCAGCTAGATGCATTACACAGTTTCGCGGAGGATAGTGGATTATCTGTGAACTTGGGAAAAACCAAGGTTATGGTGTTTAACACCACACCGCAGTGGATGAGGAGATTAGCGCCTATATTCACATATGGTCACGACATTCTGGAGTACACTCATGCATACACATCTTGGGGTGGTCTTCACGGGACCGAGGTTTACTTTGAGAAGAGCAGCAGAGACTAGATTGTCTAGAGCCTATGCGGCATTGGGAGGGATGGAGAGGATGTGTTCGCAAGTTCAGTTCCAGGAACCTCGAACAAAGCTTTGGCTCTTAGATACCTTGGTCGCTTCAGCTATGCTTTATGGGGTTCAGGTTTGGGGGCTGTCTGTGGATCAAGACAGTTGGAGGAGTATGGAGAGGCCCTTGGTTACTATGATCTCGATGATCAGAGCCAAGGCCTCGATACCCCAAGCGATTATCCGAGCGGAGCTAGCTGCTCCTCCTTTAGATATCGAGGCTCTTACCAGATCAGTGTCATTTATGCACAGTCTATGGGATACACATAGAGACAGATATGCTAGATTGGCCCTTGAGTCCTCCAAATAGTTAGCGATACAGGGAGACACATCATGTTGGTATGCACAGATGACATCATGGTTTCAGAGACATGGTTTCAGCATGGATAGATTGCCTCCTTTCCAGTATTCCCTCGATGCACCCTCACTGCCTATCACACGGATGGAGATCACTAGACTCATTCGCCAGGATCTCATACAGTTAGACACCAAGAGGACATGACAGGAGTTGGGCACGAAGATGTCTTTCTATAGAGAGCATCTTCTCCAACTCACAGGAGATGGTTTTGTGATACGCCCGATCTACATGGACACACATTTATCACATGGACTACGATGCGCTATTGGTCAGATACACACATCATCACACCAGCTCGAGATCGAGACGGGCAGATACAGAGGGATACCCGCCGCAGATAACAGGATATGCAGATTATGCCACACAGAGCCAGAGACAGAGTTGCACTACATTTGCCGTTGCACAGTATATTATGAGATACGAGGACGCTTCCATTGCTTATTTTAGGGAGGGTTTTGGGCCCCTAGATAGAGTTATGAGATATCAGGATCAGAGATGGCTAGGTTTGTTTTTACTTGAGCTACACCGGCATAGAGACAGTTTACTGAGGAGACATGGAGTCGCAGAGACGGATTACAGAGTTCTTTGGATCAATGGGTCTAGAGGTCCAGCCACTAGAGCAGAGTTTTGTCCCCACTCGCACCAGAGGTACTCTCATTGACGGGGCGATTGAGCTCAGGAGATCGCGACATCCACGACCGAGGCGGAGGACCACACTCCACCGTCGGAGACTCCAGCAGAGGATTAGAGGCATCCTAGCACGGCACCCAGAGTGTCACTGAGCTATTTAGAGTATTCAAAGTTTGTTTCACATTTCACATTTATTTTTAGTACCCTTTGTTTGTACTCAGACACTACATCAGATTCACCAGTTTGTATCAGTTGGTCTCATAGATCATTCTGGCCTTTTGAAGACGTTAATATATCATTTCATTTCTCTCTCCATCCTTCATCCTACATTGGTTAGAAGGTTTGCATTGTATACATATTGTATTTCCATTCATACGAAGTAAATACCACTTTAGTAATAGAGTGGGGGGCCCATAGAGGTGGGGACTCTTTTACACGGAGTTGTCTCTCTCTCTCTTTCATCGTCTCTCACTCACATAAACCTTCATCATCGCATCTCTCCTTCTTCAGTCTATAAGAGAAGAAGGAACATTAACACATATACATAAGGGTTGTGATTTTGTGCGAAGCATAGATTCTTGGAGCATCCCCCATTCCGTTGCACCTCACATTGGTATTAGAGGTTAGCTTGCTTCGGTTTCGCAAGTCCATAACCTTCAAAAAAAAAATTATCTTGTTGTTGTGGGTATCACTCAATATTAGTCCTTGGGTCTCTCTCTCTCTCTCTCTCTCTCTCTCTCTCTCTCTCTCTCTCTCTCTGTCATTTCAGTTCTTTGTACTTTGTACTTTTCGTACTCAGACATTGTATCAGATTCACCAGTTGTAACCTTTTGGTCTCATAGGTCATTTTGGCCTTTTGAAGACGTTAATATAACATTTCATTTCATTTCATTTTCATTTCTCTCTCTCTCTCTCTCTCATACGCAGATTACAGGACATGGGCGTGCCCACAGAGCTGATCTGGGGGATCTTGGCTTTATACAGGACAGTTGTGGGGCGAGTACGCACTACTCAAGGCATGTCTGATATGGTTCACTCCATTATTGGGGTGAAGCAAGGATGTCCCCTATCTCCGACTCTTTTTGGGATGTATGTAGATGAGTTTTCAGACTATGTAGAGCGAGAGGGTGACAGAGGTGCTCAGCTAGCAGGGACATGGATTCCGTTGTTGCTATATGCTGATGATATTGTGCTGATTTCAGATTTTCCAGAGGGGATGCAACGTCATTTGGATGCATTGCAGTTATTTGCACATGACAGTGGATTGTCTGTGAACATTGGTAAGACCAAGGTAATGGTGTTTAACACCACAGCACAGTGGGTTAGGAGGTCCGCCCCCACTTTCACATATGGTCAAGAGACTGTGGAGTATACAGATGCATATACTTATCTTGGGGTGGTTTTTAGTGGCCCAGTATTCTCCTTGAGGAGAGCAGCAGAGACGAGAGTGACCAGAGCTTATGCAACATTGGGGAGGCTTGAGAGGATGTGTTCGCAGGTCCAGTTCCAGGAACCTCGAACAAAGCTATGGCTCTTTGACACTTTGGTCACTTCGGCCATGCTATACGGAGTAGAGATATGGGGCCCCTCAGTATATCATCACAGCAGAGCTGGCAGTACTGATGGATGGAGATGTATAGAGAGGCCTTTGGTTTCCATGATTTCTCGCATGATTAGGGCCAAGGCCTCAGTACCACATGACATTGTTAGGGCGGAGCTCGCTGCCCCTCCGTTGGTAGTAGAGGCGCTCACTCGATCCGTTTCTTTTATGCATAGCATCTGGACTCTCCCTAGAGACAGATATACTCGATTAGCCCTAGAGTCTTCACGACAGTTGACATCACAGGGAGATAGATCATGTTGGTATGCACAGATGACATCTTGGTTTCAGCTACATGGCTTCAATATGGATAGATTACCCCCATTTCAGTACTCTCTAGATGCTCCCTCCATCTCTCTCACTAGGGCAGAGATTACTAGGCTCATCAGGCAAGATCTGATTCAGTTGGATATCAGGAGGACATGGATACAGCCTACACATGAGTTGGGTACGAAGATGGCTTTCTATAGAGAGCATCTTCTCCAGCTTACAGAGGATGGATTTGTGATCAAACCAGGATATATGGATACTCATTTATCTCATGGGATTCGATGTGCTATTGGTCAGATACGCACATCCTCACACCAGCTAGAGATCGAGACAGGCAGATTTAGAGGAGTATCAGCTGAGTTCAGGACCTGTCAGTTGTGTCAGATGGAGCCTGAGACAGAGTTACACTACATATGTCATTGCCCAGTGTACTATGAGATACGAGGCCGCTTTCACTGTCTATTCAGAGAGGGCTTTGGACCACTTTGTAGGGTCATGAGATACCAGGATCAGAGATGCCTCGGCCTATACTTATTGGAGATACGCAGACACAGAGAGGACCTCCTGAGGAGGGGCCCAGAGAGGGAGATACAGATACAGCGTCTGATTACAGATTTCTTTCAGTCATCACAGACTAGGGAATCTGACCAGCAGCCCCCTCAGCATAGCGGCACCACAGGCACATTACTTGATCGGGCGATAGAGTTGGGGCGGTCCCGTCGCCCCCAGATGAGGGGGCCCTCTCGACATCGGCGCAGATTGCGGCAGAAGATCCACACCATACTAGCGCGACATAGGAGCCGGCCCGCCAGAGTGCTCACTATGGAGGACATTGATACTATACGTCATCGTCCGATGAGAGATATCTTTGGATACTGATGTACTTGTACATGTATATGATGCCTCTATTGTCTTTGGATACTGATGTATATGTATATGATGCCTCTGCTGTGAGAGAGCCCCCAATGTATCAGCCCACCCATTGTATCAGCTCTCACCCCATCCCCACCTCCTATTCTCATTTTTCGTTTTCAGTTCTTTGTACTTTTCGTACTCAGACATTGTATCAGATTCACCAGTTGTAACCTTTTGGTCTCATAGGTCATTTTGGCCTTTTGAAGAGGTTAATATAACATTTCATTTTCATTTCATCTCTCTCTCTCTCTCTCGGAGATGTAAGATCTGCCATTGGGGCAGAACCATGTGCCTCGAGCATAGGAACACAAACCTGGTATATGTAAGGTTGTCACTGTGGTACGCCTATGGAGGGTAGTTCTTCCCTAGGAGGAATGGAGAGACATTTTGACACAGGGAAATGACACCATTGGTTGATCGTCTTCAACATCTTTGACCGCAGTGAGTGCATGTGGACACTAGATATTAATCTTGTGTATCAAGAACTACTAGCCTCGTCCACCGATATTGATGGAGCATTCCCATATCCATCGGCAAACATCTACATTGGGTTTCACATCTCCATATCCATCGACATCCACATTCTCATAGGCATTCTCATGCCATCATCTTCATGCTAGCTCATGTTGTGTTTCTTGCAGATAATAGCATTACACATTCGGCGTGTAGTTCTTTACCGTCATCATGGCATGGCACATTCTTCTCCTCATACCACTCATACCACTTTTGCATCTCTTTGCTATTCATCATGCAATAATTATTGACTTTTGATCTCATGGCCTCATCAAACACAACTTTGTAACTCCATTTCCTTGTGGAACCTCACCCACAACCCGATCATCATCCTTTGTACTCCACAAGTGAGGCATGTTTATGTGCAAGGTACCCTGAAATAAACACACATGACTCTTGCACTAACCACCCCTCTGCCATTGATCCTTCTGGTCATGCTTTTTGTCTCACAAATCCCTTCAAAGTCTTCATAAACCTTTCTAAAAAGAACATCCAATGAGCATGCACTGCTCCTGCAAGTTGAACCGCATCAACTAGGTGCACTAGCAAGTTTACTATTTAAGATACTCGTTGGAAAGTGCTCCTCTATTAGACACACAATTGGAATGGCATCTTCTCTAGTACGCACAATGGTTTGTGGGTCAATTTCCTTGAGGGAGACCCACCTCACCAATTCCCCTAGCTTGTAGATGCATAAGTGCACTTCCTCATTCAAGCATCCATTTATTGCAGCCAACAAAACAAACTACAAAAAGAACTATAATTACAAAATGCTCATAGAACTTACTTAACAATAATATACTACAAAATTTGTAGGAACAATAATATACTATAAAATTTACTTAACATACCTAGAGCATTTTATGCCATTCATGAGTCTTCAAACCCGAGAGGTCATCGTCCAATGTAAAACATCCCTTGAGGGAGCACATTGTGCCCATTGGTGTACGCAACCCCTCTATTATCCGCTTAACTACTTCCTCCTCCACTTTGCTTATCACCCAAGGTGCGGGTGGTAGAACTCCATCGTTATTATCCCATAGATGCTCCTTTATGTGTATAACCTCTAAGTCCCTACATTGTCCATGAGTGTTGCACCTGCCGATTATGTGCTCCCATATCAAACACGCCACATTTTTGAATATGCGCATTGGGTTAAGAAGATTATTGATTAGCAAATGGTGCCAATAGGGCAAAGTATGAAAGAAATTGAGACCTTTCATTCCAAGGATTTTCTTCTTTTTGTTGGGTTCACATGGCTCCCACTGATCATACCAATCTTTAGCCTTCCTCATTGTAGGTTTTGGTTCCACCACATTACGACATTGCAGATTATCTTCATCAAAGTACTTTTGGTGACCCTCACACACAACTTTGTGAAGATTTTTAGAGCTTCTACTTTTAAGACTCATTCCACATGGTGGACATGCATGGTGACCATTGACAAATAGGCCGAAAATATCTCCATACCCTAGATAATCATGCATTTTCCACATCATAATTGCCTTCAAATTGAAATTTTTATGTCACCCAACCCTTGATTTGTCGTCCACATCAATACCATGCCACATGATCTGCAACTCCTCTATAAGAGGGGCAAGATATACTTGAATATTTGTTGGCTTTATTTTTCTAGGGAAAATAAAGGATAGAATCATGTGCCCCTTCTTTATGCACAACCATGGTGGGATATTATAGTTCACTAAAACCACTAGCCAAGTAGACCACTTTGTTGATTTCATTCCATATGGATTAACACCATCAATTTCCAAGGCCCAAGCATATATTTTTAGGCTCTTGTGAGAGCTCTGGCCATTATTTGTCTGTGTGTTTCCAAGCCTCACAGTCAGAAGGAACCGTAATCTTGCCATCCTTTCAATGTCCCTTCACATGCCATGACATTAGTGAAGCAATAGATTTGCATTAAAACATATGCCTTAGCCTTAGGATGAGTGGAAAATATCATAACACCTTACATGGCACATCTCTTCCTTGAAGATCCTGTCTGTAGAGCGGTTGACTCCAAATTTGGGACATGTTTGTATATTTGACAAGCCCCCCCAATATAGGACACAATCATTTGGACATGCATGTATGGCCATGTAATCCAATCCCACATATGCTAAAGTCCTCTTTGCTTCTCCTGGAGAGTTGGGCATACAATTTTCCTCTAGCAATAACATTTGCATTTCTTTAAATAATGCGGACACACTTGCATCCGACCATCCAAAGGTAGCGTGCAAATTTAACACAGACAATAAGGCCCTCAATTTTGAAACCCTCCATCCTACATACAATGGTTCTTTGCATGTCTTCCTTATGAACTCTCCCTTTGCATCATGTGCTCTACTTTCCCTTGGAGTACAGTCTCAACCAAGGCCTCTATCATCTCATCCAAATTTGTATCATCTTCTATCTCACATGCAACATTGTCTTTAGATGGTATCATAGCACACTCCACTTGTGCTTGCTTCTCCCCATATGCTCCAATACATGCCAGGTTTGAGTCCTCTCATGATGAAGATAGATACATGTGGGATTATATCAACGTCTCTTGCATGTTGTTACATATCATTGTCACATGCATGCCATTAAAAATAATCACATGGGCTAAAAAAAACAATGGGAAATGGGTGTTACCATGTCATCTTGCGGAGGATTTAGAACTATGTCCCTATTAAACTCTCCATGTTTTTGTACATGTTGTAGTGAGATCCTACGCCACCACTTTTGATATTTGCACAACTTAAATGGACATAACACCCATTTCTCCTCCCACTCATGTGTTCCCTTTGGTGGTTGATAGGTGGGTCTCTTGTTTCACCATGCACCTTCCCTGCAGTTTTTAAAAAGTTTTTTGGTTGGAAATACTGCTGAAAATCTCAACGTTTAATGTAAGCATTGGAAATTCCAGCTTTGGCTAATGCTGATATTTGTAGCTCTGACTAATGCTAGAAAATCCAGCACTGGTTAACGTTGAAAATTTTAGCATTTTTTGTGTAACCACTGAAATTTTGAGCAATTTTGACTTTTTTTTAAAAGTAAAAGTGCTGAAAATAACAGCGCTGGCAAAATAAAACTTTTCCCAGGGCCATCGTTTCACTCCATATTTTAAAATAATGAAAATACAGAGCTATGCCCTTGCTGTAGATTGATGCCACCCCTTTCCTTTGAGCTCCCATACCTTCACCCCATCTCCATCTAACCCGCAAGGGCAAGTTTAGGGCACATTGAAGAAGGTATGATGCCTCCCTCTCTTGCCTCTCTCTTGATTTTTGTTTCCCCCCCGTATTCAAGAAGGTATGCTTTTCTCTTCTCTCTCAATATTAGGTGTTGAATCCAACTCTCCCTTACTCTCAAACCCTATGTTTTTTGTGTCACACATTGAAGCTTATGTACCCTTATCTCAATGTGCATGCATGTTCTCTCTCTCTCTCTCTCTCTCTCTCTCTCTCTCTCTCAACAATGTCATCTTCTCTCAATGTTCTTGTGTTTATTGTAGAGCACTTACAGTTCGTGACTCCGGAGTAGCCATCTTCTCTAGCAACCCTTTGCATACAACACCGCTGCTTTGGGTATGTTTCTATCTCTATTCTACACACTTACACACTATTTCTCTCACTTCTATTCACTCTAAGAATACATTGGTTTATTGTTAAATAACCTATTTTTAAATATTTTTATAGCTATGGCAACATACAAAGTGGGTGATGTAGTGGACCTATTCAAAGGGGCAACCGTAGTTGCAAAGAGGACCATCATGCATATGGGCTCAGATGCGATATTGCACGGCAACTCACTCCCTCATGCACACTTTGGACTGTCCATCAATGTGGTATACATGCCGAATGTGGAGATTCTGTTTCCACCTCCTCACGAGCCGGACACAAGGCTATGCCATTGCATGGCCAAGTTTTGCTTGTGCGATATGTATGTCCTCTTAATAATTTGTCCATTTGTCTTATGTTTTTTTGCATATGGAGAGCATATTTTCTCTATGCATGTACCCAATGTGCTACCATAGCAAGCATGCGGATCATACATATGGTCCACGTGCGCAATGCTAGTGCATGGGGTACATTTGGAGAGCGTATTTGCTCTCCAAATGTACCCAATGCACTAACATAGTGCATGCGGACCATATGTATGTTCTGCATGCGCTATGGTAATGCATTGGGTACATTTGGAGAGCACATTTGCTCTTCAAATGTACCCAATGTGCTACCATAGCACAAGCATTTATATACATATGGTCTGTATACACTATGTTAGTGCATTGGGTACATTTGGAGAGAAAATACGGTCTCCAAATGTACCCAATGCGCTACCATAGTGCATGCGGACCATATGTATGTTCCACATGCCATATTGTAGTGGATTCAAATAATTAGGAGAGCAAATAAAATTTCCAAATCTACCCAGTGTGCTATCATAGTGCATGCGGACCATATGTATGGTCTGCGTGCGCTATGTTAGCACATTGGGTACATTTGGAGAGAAAATACACTCTCCAAATGTACCCAATGCACTACCATAGCGCATGCAGACCATACATATGGTCCACATGCATTATGTAAGCACATTGGGTACATTTGGAGAGCATATTTGCTCTCCAAATGTACCCAATGCGCTAACATATGGCATGCAGACCATATGTATGATCCTAGACAGATTCAGTAAGCAAGCACATTTCCTTCCAGTTAAGAAGACCATAAAAGCTGATCATATGGCAAGAATATTTCTTGCACAGATCTTTAAGCATCATGGTATGCCAAAGATGATCGTCAGCGATAGAGATCCTCGCATGACGAGTCTCTTTTGGCAAGCACTTTTTGAGAACATGGGGACTAAACTTCATTTCTCCTCAGCTTACCACCCCCAGACAGACGGCCAAAGTGAGATTGCTAATGCTACGATATTAGATCTCCTAAAGTGCTATGTCTCAGCAGATAGACAATCAGAATGGGAGAAGTATTTACCATTAGTCGAGTTTGCTTATAACAATACCATACACTCTTCTACTGGTAAAGCTCCTTTTGAAGTCATATATGGGAAGCCCATGTTGCTTCCCATATTAGTTACAAAGCAGAACATCTTCGCTGCAGATGAGTTTGTGCGTGACATAGATTCCGCCTATAGTCAAGTTAAGAGAGCGATTCTTCGCTCTCAAGAGAAGCAAAAGAGAGAAGCAGACAAGCACAGAAGAAGACTTGATCTTCAAGTAGGACAAAACGTTCTACTTAAGTTTGCCAAAGCTAGACTTAAAATTCAAGTCGGCAAAGGCAAAGTTCTAAAGCTTTCCAACAGATTCTATGGTCCTTTTAAGATCATAGAAAAGGTCAATGATTTGACTGTTAGATTAGATTTGCCTTCACATTGGCAAATCCATAATGCTTTCCATTCTTCAGCCAGAACAGATCATTCACCACTCGGAGAGACAACTTAAGTCGGGAGTACTACATAGGAAGTATTTAGTTAAGTTTAAAAATTACACCCCTTTAGATGCAAAGTGGATGACTGAGTCAGATCTTAAGGACTACCCAAACATCTTGCATAGTTATGTTGACGCTCTACAGTTGAGGTCAACTGTTTAGAACCAAGAGGGATGTAACTATTCCAGAAATTCTAGATTTAATAAATAACTTTCTTTTATTGATTGTTATTTTAAGTTATGAGTACTCTCTCAGTAGTTGTGTGCACACTAGAATAGTTAGTAGGGTCCTAGATGTGCCACGACGGTGGTTAGAACATCTCAGCGGCGGCTCCTAAGATTGGGAAATCGGGACCTCATGTAGGGGCAATTAAGGCCTCAGAAAGACAGGCTCAGAACAGTACAAGCACAAGAATGAGATGGGGTCCCTAAGACCTCCTAAGGCCCTAAAAGGCCTTAGGATAAGTAAAGGTTTACTTATTTTTAATAGTTTTAGATGTTTCCATAATGGGACTAATGTGACCTGGTGATGCCAGAGCAGTGCAGGTAAAGTGTTGAAGCATTGGTCCCGCAGCGGTGGAAACGGTAGGGTCAAAAAGTTAATGCATTAGTTTGTGTGGCCATGTGCATGTAAAGTGCACATTTAATTTAATAGTTCAAAAGTTTTTAAAATGAAAAGTGAATGGTTAAAGTTATAAAAGAGTAAGTGTGCCACTTGGCACACTTACCTTTTGAGAACTCACACACATCACCCTCTTTCTCATGATGGCGATTTTTGCTTCCTCCTCCCTATTTAAAGAGCTCTCCTCCTTCTCTCTTGCATTAGTGTGAGTGAGTAGTGTGTGGAGCAAGTGTAGCAAGGAGAAGATAGTGAAGCTTCCATTAAAGCTTGGTGGTGTGCATTGTGATGCATGTGGATGCTAAGGCTCCCATCATCAAGAACAAAGCAGCCCCATTGCTCTCTCAAGCAAGAGAAAGAGATTCATCGCGAGAGTTAGGGTGAAAACCCTCTAACTCTCAAAGTGCAGCTGGCTGTTTCAGCCCCTAAACACCTTTGTTAGGGCTGATTTCAGCAGAGGAGCCATAGATTCTTGCTTCTCTATCCTTCTCCTACGAGCCTACAAAGTTTAGGGCTGTTTCGTCGCGGAGAAGCGCTTCAAATCGACATTGGAGCAAGCTCAGGTAAGATTTCAGGTTTGGTGCAGTAAATTACAGCAAGCTCATGTTTGTGTGTTTGCTTGCCTCTCACCTTCTCTCTCTCTTATATTCTTACGGGACATAGTCCCCTATGATTAGTACTCTTCTATGAACGATTTGCGTGAATGAATTGAGCATGAATGATAGCTTTTATGAAGGGAAAACCCTCGCTTCCACAGTAAAAATAGAGGAAGATAGACTCTCCTACGCGAGGGCTTCCATGCAATCATAAAGGAAGATAGACTCTCATACGTGAGGGCTTCCTAAGGACCAAGAGACACGAGGAAGATAGACTCTCATACGTGAGGGCTTCCTAAGGACCCATAGACACGAGGAAGATAGACTCTCATTCGTGAGGGCTTCCTAGAAGATTTTGGAAGATAGACTCTCGTTTGAGAGCTTCCAAAGGGACTCACAGAAGAGGAAGGAATTCCTCTTAGTGGAAAGCAGAAATAGAAAAGGGACGGGCTTACGCCCCGTTTTTGTGCTTGTAAAAGATTCCCCTTAGTAATAAAGAATGATCTTTATGGGGGGGGACCAGCCCATCTTCTGGTCCCCAATGATGTGTCGAATCTCTCTCTCTCTCTCTCTCTTTTGTGAAGTGAATGATTGAATAATTCAAGTACGCTTCCGACTATGTGACAAGAGCAGACATAAATAGGTGCAGGTTGAAAAGGAGCAAGGCACCGTTCTCATCGCAGAAAATTTGGGCAGGAGGTATTGGCTGCCCCAACCCCAAGTATCTCTGCCCAATTGCGTTCTGCACCAATGGGAAGCACTGGCAACCTTTGTCCTTTCTTGCGTGTGCCGTGGTGTATGTAAGCCCAGTGAGAGTCGGCCAGCCCCTGGAAACATCCCTGCTTGTGGGCGAGCATTGCGTGGGTAAGCTAATGGCGGCGTGTAAACACCCTTTGATAGAAATGACACCAGCAGAGCTGGTTACGTTACACGGCTCAGTTTGTGTGTTGTTAATAGAATGCCAAGGTCTCTTGTTACTTTTTTGTTTGCTGTCTAAGGTTGTTTTGATTTGGCTTTCCCTCCTAGCGTGGGGGCGATCTTGCTGCTCACTGTTGCACCATCGAGTCTCGGTGAAGAAAGGGCCATAGCCATTGTCATTGTAAGCACTCGTTCTTTGCATCTTCTTGAACGATAGCTGATATAAAGAGAGTCCGTCATCTCTCATAGTTGTCATGGCAGAGGAAAGGTATGTCTTGTTAGGTTTAGACATGGCGCAGCCTGTGCTGCAGCAGAAAGAACTTTTTGTTTGCTCTCATTGTTGGTCTTTGCTGTATTTTTAAGCTCGATGCCTATGACTTTCGAAATTTTTTGGCTTAACGCTTCTAGCCAATTCCTCGCACTATTGCATTTGTGGCTATTTTGTTTGCTGTCTAACGTTGTTTCTGATTGGGCTATCCCTCCTATCGTGGAGGCGACCTTGCTGCTTGCTGCTGCACCATCGAGTCTCAGCGAAGAAAGGGCCATAGCCATTGCGTCATTATAAGCATTCCCTTGGTACATTTTCTTACGTTTAGACATGGGATAGATAGCCTGTGCTGCAGGTTTTTGGTTTTTTCTTGCTGTATTTTTTAGCTCCGTGCGTATTGCTTTTGAAAAGAAACAGCAGGATTTTTCTTGATGTAAAAACTTCTAAGCAAGCTTCTGTTCTATATACACATTGTGAGCTGTATGCTTCTACTCAATTGCTCACACACATGCATACCCACTGCTTAGATAGAAATGACACCGGCAGAGCTGGTTATGCTACACAGCTTAGTTGTGACTTGTGAGTTGTTGATAGCATGCTACAGGTCTCATGTGTCTATTTTCTTTCCTGTGCATTTTTGTTTCTGATTCGGCTGTCCTCCTAGGGTCTTCCATCGAGTCTCCACAAAGAAGGGCCATAGCGTTATTGTAACTTGTAAGTACTCGTTCTCTGTCTTCGTGAATGATAGCAAACGAAAAGAGTGCCCATCTCTTAGAGTTGTCATGGAAACCCTCTTAGGTTTAGACATGACGTAGTCTGTGCTGCAGCAGAAACAAGAACTTTTGGTTTCTTCTCGTTGTTTCAACTTGCTGGTCGTTGCTGCATGTATGAGCTCCATGCCTTGGACTTGCGAAAGAAACAGCATGTGTTTCTTTGTATGAGTATGTTTTAGCAAGCTTCTGTTCTGTACATGCATTGTCAGCTGCACGCTTCTAGGCAAATAGCTCATGCGCATGCATATCTACTGCTTAGATAGAACTGACACTGGCAGAGATGGTTACGCTACATGCCTCAGTTGTGAGTTGTTGATAGCATGCTACAGGTTTATTGGGGCTATTGTTGTGAGTTGTTGATAGCATGCTACAGGTTTATTGGGGCTATTTTATTTGCTGCCTAATGTTGTTTCTGATTCAGCCATCTGTGCTAGGGTTGTGGCGATGCTGCTGCTGCTGTTGCACTGGTGAGTCTGGACAAAGAAAGGGCCATAGCTGTTGCATCATCGTAAGTACTCGTTCTCTGCGTCTTCTTGAGTGAGAAACGACAGGTTTTTCCTTGATATGAATATGTCTTGGCAAGCTTTTGTTCTAAACATGCACAGTCAGCTTCTCGCTTCTAGGCAATAGCTCACACAAATGCATATCCACTACTTAGATAGAGCTGGATACATTACACGCTTTAGTTGTGAGTTGTTGATGGCATGCTTTAGGTTTGTTGTGGCTATTTTGGACTTGCGAAAGAAACAGCATGTGTTTCTTTGTATGAGTATGTTTTAGCAAGCTTCTGTTCTGTACATGCATTGTCAGCTGCACGCTTCTAGGCAATAGCTCATGCGCATGCATATCTACTGCTTAGATAGAACTGACACTGGCAGAGATGGTTACGCTACATGCCTCAGTTGTGAGTTTTTGATAGCATGCTACAGGTTTATTGGGGCTATTGTTGTGAGTTGTTGATAGCATGCTACAGGTTTATTGGGGCTATTTTATTTGCTGCCTAATGTTGTTTCTGATTCGGCCATCTGTGCTAGGGTTGTGGCGATGCTGCTGCTGCTGTTGCACTGGTGAGTCTGGACAAAGAAAGGGCCATAGCCGTTGCATCATCGTAAGTACTCGTTCTCTGCGACTTCTTGAGTGAGAAACGACAGGTTTTTCCTTGATATGAATATGTTTTGGCAAGCTTTTGTTCTAAACATGCACAGTCAGCTTCTCGCTTCTAGGCAATAGCTCACACAAATGCATATCCACTACTTAGATAGAGCTGGATACATTACACGCTTTAGTTGTGAGTTGTTGATGGCATGCTTTAGGTTTGTTGTGGCTATTTTGTTTGCTGCCTAACGTTGTTTCTGATTCAGCCATCTGTCCTAGGGATCTTGCTGTTGCACCGTGGAGTCTAGACAAAGAAAGGGCAATAGCTGTTGCATCAGTATTTGTTCTCCACATCCTCTTGAATGAGAAGCAACAGGTTTTTCCTTGCTATGAATATGTCTTAGCAACCTTTTGTTTTGAACACGCATAGTCAGCTTCTCGCTTCTAGCCAATAGCTCACATGGATGCATATGCACTACATAGAAATGGCATTGGCACAGCTGGATATATTACACACCTCAGTTGTGAGTTTTTGATGGCATGCTACAGGGGCTTATTTGTTTGCTGTCTAATGCTATTTCTGATTTGGGTATCCCTCCTAGGGTTGTGTGATCTTGCTGATTGCTATTGCACCGTCAAGTTTGGACAAAGAAAGGGCCATAATTGTGTCATTGTAAGTTCTCGTTCTCTGCATTTTCCTGAATGATAGGAGACATAAAGATAGTCCTGTCATCTCTCTGCTGTTATGACACATGAAAGGTACGTCCGATTAGGTTTAGACATGGCGTAGCTTGTGCTGCAGCAGGAAGAACACCTTTTGGATTGTTCTTGTCGTGGTCTTTGTTGCATTTTTGAGCTCCATGCGTATAACTTTCAAAAGGATTTATCCTTTGATTTTTTGTTTTCAGGTTCAAAAATCAATATTTTGGGTATGGCTGTTCAGGGGATATTGATGACAGATAAAGAACTCGCCCGTTCTCCCCTTCCGCACTTACCCCAGAGACTCTCTCAAAGACAGTCTAGCGGGCGCACGCAAGCAGTGAATGCAAGGACATTCAAAGAACTTAGGGAGTGGCCAAATTTCTTGGCGAGGGCATCTGATCTTTCTAGCAGACTCGATGATGTTCAGAAGCGAAACGTTAATATGATGTCCGTGTGGAGGGCTGGCCTACAGCCTGCTTCAGATGAGTGTGCAATTCGTGGATGTTTAGAACAGATTCTGTTTCCACAGGTGAATGATCTTGCAAAGAAACTAGGTTTCACCCTCGAGTATATGTCCGGAGGTTCAGGCAGAGCATTCAGCTTCACAGATATGGTTATCATCGATATCACCCAATCCCAAGATCTAAGGAATCTTTCTGCTCGAGTTTATGGGAATGGAGAGGGCAAAGGTCACTGGCAGTGGAAGGTGCTGACGAGATCATTTGAAGAGGCCTTGAATAGTCCCTCGGAACGAAAAAAATGCATAGAAGTTTTACAGCAACTCTATGGCGATATGGTGAATGATGAGTCTATAGTGGGGTTTATAAGTAACTATAATCAGTCGGTTTTCTTTTATCGAGATGATGCAGCATCAAAGTCGCTTTTTTTCTCTCCGATCGTCAAGATAGATGATGCGCCACTTGAGAAATTTCTGTATGTGCTGGAATTTGCTGAACAGCGCAAGCACTTGAAGCTCTCCATGTCACGGGTTTTGGTGACAGAGACACCCACACAAGGATACACGCTGAGTCTTCCGCAAATAAGGGGTACTTCAAGCAGTGGTAGAACACTCAGGAGAAATATACAAAATGTACAAGTGAAGGCCCAAAGGAAGAAAAGAAGACAGCTCACCGCAGATTTGGATGTTTACAGTGAGGAGGAGTTGCATAATATACCTGTCTATCCCCTTGAGGACTTGGGAGTTACAGGAGGTGTTGTTGCACTTGGAAAACATGGAAGATGCCACGATCCGGGGTGGCCTTGAGGTACCGCAGCAAGCGGAAACCTGCTCGCCAATGAGTTTTCGCGGGATGAATCAGAAACCCTCCGAAGAGCCTTTCCGGCAAGTTGGTCTTGATCTCCTCCAGAGATCCACCAAGCTCACGGACTCCTGAAGCATCTATCAACTCATCGCCAAGAGCTGAATGCTTCTTACTTACTACCATCGGAAAAGATGAAGGTTTGCACTCCGGTACTCTAGAGGCCACAAGAAACTTCGAACTCTTCTGAGATATAGCAATCCCCCTCTTGACCTGCCAACCTGAATCACACATCTCACACTCCGACTGTGAAGTAATCCTGATGTGGTCAAAACCACCATCAAAGCTGATGAGATCATCCACAATGACCCGCCCAAGGCCATGCTCCCTGTGAATGTAGAATTGTTGTCCTCCTGTAGATCGGTGAAGTCTCTGTGCCAAGCAGTAACACATACCTCGGACCTGAGTAACAACTCTATCCTCCATCGCATGTGATATCAACCCATAGGAACACATACCTCAGACCTGAGTACAAACCCTATCCTCCAGTGCATGTGATATCATCCCATAGGACCACATACCTCAGACCTGAGAACAAACTCTATCCTCCAGCGTATGTGACATCAACCCATAGGAACACATACCTCGGACCTGAGTAAAAACTCTATCCTCCAGTGCATGTGATATCAACCCATAGTTGACATGTAAATACTCTTGCAACCACTCACTAGCCGATCTCTGAGAAACTGCAAAATCTCCCTCATCCGGTACATGCTGCTCATGCACCACAAGACCAAGATCCACAACAGTCAATGGAGAAGAAAGATAATGATCCATAGCCCTGGAGTCTACCACTCTGTACACCCCTTGCTGCTCAAAATCTCCGAACACATAATGATCCATAGCCCTGGAGTCTACCTCTCTGTACACCCCTTGCTGCTCAAAACCTGCATGCAGACACTTCCTCCAGAAATGCCTTGTCTTGCCACACGGGCAAGTCTTCTCCATCTGATTGTCCTTGTTCTTAGCACCAGACTGTTGTTCGGTCAAGGCGGCCAAGCCCCCTCCGCTTGAGGTGTTGGCAAACCTTGGATCGTAGTCAAAGAAGAGGAAAGACCGAATCCGAGCATTCCCACTGGTTCACTTCCTTGGACGTCGCCGAATGAA
>NC_141088.1:28736068-28781068 GCF_041138505.1 Cibotium barometz | reverse complement strand
AAAGACGACAAGTGCACTACCAGCTACTACAGTAGCTAAGACCCCCACTATAAACTCCATGGCGAATAAGCTTCCAGAGCTACCAATTAGTCATATGCCAATGGAAATAAAAGAGTCAAACTTTGTTGAGACCACAAGTGAAGCACCAATTCAAGCTTCAACCCCCACGACCACAAAGTCGGATAGGAAGGTTATTGAGATAGATAGCTCTTCTGGAAAAGTACTATATAATGCTTTAATCAACGAAGAAGCTAGTCATAATTTACTTTCCTTTGCTGCTTGGAGTCAGTTGGGTAAACCTCAGCTTGAACCAAGTGAAGAGAAAGTGATTATTCTCAATAAGAAAAACCTTAAAGTGCATGGTCTTCTGAAGAGTCTTGTCCATTATGACAACCAGCACTTGGTTGTAAGATTTTTGGTCATGCCTGCACGTTAACTCAAGGAGCCGGTCATACTCAAAACTGCTTGGGATATGGACATTGGGCTCACAAATGATGATGTCAAGGCAAAGGGTAATATGGAGAATGCTTTTGATTCTCAATCCCCACAACCTACACACGAACAGTTGCCAAAGCTAACTCTCGAGAAAGGTTGTGAAGAAAAAGCTTCAACCTCAACATCATCATCAAAGAAAAATCGAAGGGGTAATCGAAAGAAACCCCAGCTTCCTTTAGTGCCTGAGTGTAAGTCTTCTACAAAAAAAACTTCCACGAAAGTTCCACTTATGAACTCCATGTGTGCATCTAATATGGAACAAACTTCCCAAGAAGTTCTACAAATTTCTCCCAATATTAAATCTGAAAATCCATTAAAGCCTAGAAGGAGGAGAAATGGTAGTCACCGCCGCAGACGCAAACGGTCAAGGCTACAAACGACTTCTCGATGGATTCCTAAGAAGCTACTACAAGCTCAAAAGTATTATGAAGGAAATTCTTGGATTTGGGTCCCTAAACAGAAACCAACGACCATAGTATCCCATCCGAAATACATCAAGGTTTCTCCAATGTCCACATCCATAGTGACCCATAGTCGAAGTACCACGTGGAAATGGGTACCTATCCCCAAAAAAAGACAGTGACACCTTCACTTGTAGTGAGCACTCCAACAAAAGTGGATAAAGGCAAAGCACCTATGGACATGTCTATAACATCCCCATCTCAACAAACTTGGCGACCTAAAAAGGTTTTGAATGTACAACATGACTTAGGGAGGGGAGAGTTAGACCAAGCTTCTACGTCAACGATCCATACACCTGCTTGCCAAACAGCTTCTTTATCCATCCAAACATCAAATCACTCTAGTGCACAAAAGATCTTAAGTGAAAAAGAGCCTCAAAGCGAGATAGCCATGCCCATTTATCATGAAGAGTTTCCCATCCAAGTTCGCTCTTATGCAAGCACATTGCCACCTCTTCAATTGGATGAGAACACGCCTCAAGTACTGACATGTATATCATCACCCAGGCCCCTTCAAATTGATACTTGGACAGGTTGGCTTCACCAAGCTTACACCAAAGTAAGCAAATCCAAAGTTTGATGTTGAGACCCAAAAGAGGCCATTTATGGTCATTGTTGCTCCCAGACATTTAAAATGTTTCCGTTAAGAGGGAGCTTGTCAGGAAATATCCTATCCTGACATGTACAGCATTTATACTCTATGTGCAAAGCTTGCACATTCTTTGATTCTTTTCTAAATCACAAAAATCCAAAAACAATAGAAAACATAAAAAATATATAGACGCAAGAGCACGCACAACACAGAGAATTTAGAAAAACTTGGAAATAATTCCTCGATTGCTTGATGCACGATTCACTCAGAAATGACATTGTTCAAATCGAATATCATTTTGTCATTCCACAGCATAAAGACCACGCACAAAAGCACCGCATGCGCTTTTATTTGAGTATTTTGCAGGATCAAAAAGAGTTTTATTGTCTTCAACACATACATACACATCAACTTTGAAGACTTAAAGAACCAACTGAAGCGGTTGACAACCCAAGGCCAAAAAAGAGGAGGAATTCAACTTCATGTACCGCCATAGCACAGGAGACGATCATTAAACAGGTGTATCCATAACCTACTCTTTCAATGTTCTTTTTGAAGTTTGTGGTGAATTTAATTGTTCATTTATCATATGATTGCACCACACATTGCTGGTTTAAATTTTCTGATTTGCTAGAAGATGATCTTTAAAGCTACACCCTTTCTTAGGACTAGTATTAGATTATCTATACCATGACTGACCTTAAACTTGCCAAAGGAGTATGCCAAGTACTCACAACATCTTTCTAAAGGTTATCTCTGGTTATATTCTACTTTTCTCAGTCTAGGTAGGTAAACTCATGCAAAAAAGAGCCATAATGAACTATATTGAAAAATCTTTAAACTAAATTGGTCTTTATCGCCATGTGAAATTCTTGGTAGGACCCTTGGATTCCTTGGGGCCGATGCCTTGGTTTCCATGGGGTAGACACTTGAGTCTTAAATGTGTATCAAAGAAAAAATTAAAAGAAAGACCAAGAAGACAATCATCGCCATACAAGGTGTTTGGTAGGGCTCTTGGACACCAGAAACGGTACCTTGGGACCGATGCCTTCATCTTTATGGGGTGAGACCTTGTGTTTAAAACTGTGCTAAAAGAAGGAGGAGGCTATGCCATAGCCATTGAGATACTTAGCGGTTTTTAGATACTCTTGACGGAGGTCTTTGAGCCATTGCTTGGGTCTTTCTGGGGTGGTGCCTTCATCCTATTTATTTAAAACTTTATAAAAGTCATAAAAGGTCCACTAAAGATAATGCTCTTATTAAAGCTTAATCATGTCTGCTTAGACTTAGAAGTTAGAATGTAGCTTGAGATAGCTCATGTGCTTGAATGTGATGAGACTACGATCATAACCTCAGGCATACTTTTATTAAAAGTTTGGTATAGACACTCTTAATACGACATTCTGACTAAGAATAGCTTTAACTATCATCTTCGAAGCAATTATGTTAATCAAACCAGCTTTCACACCTCACTGCTCATAACTGCATGCTTTTGTTGTTCACTGTTAAACTTTCTTCTTTTCATGAAAACACTTTACTCGTTTTCATGTTGTCATGCAGATATCAACAACGAGCGGAATTCGCCAACTCCTCCCATTGCACTGGAGCTTCCATGTATGTGGCTTCACCTATTCGTCACACCGACATATTCCGAGGACGGAATCTGCATCAGGAAGGGGAGCATGTTAACCCTTTCGAAGACTTTGACGTGTCGACACCAGCCATTACAAGCATTTTCTCTATTTTGGACGTGTGGACACAATGTGCGAGAATTAAGCAGGAGCTATGTAATGTGTATATTTTACGTGTGCGATCACCGATTGTCTATTAAAGGTGCGCCACGGGATTAGCTGGAGGGGTTAGGGGCCTTAGGTCAGGGATTTGTGCAAAGCTAGGTGGTCTAGGACACCCGAGGACCTAATTAGACAATGGCCGGCCTAGGTGTGAACACCATAAGTGACTATATAGGCCAATTTGTGGGGATTCTCATTCATTCTCTTGCATTCTTGGAATTCTCTTGCATTCTTGGAATTCTCTTGTATTCTCTTGAATGGAATGTAAGCTCTTGCCTCCATCTCTCTTCTTCTCTTTTGCCATCTCTATGTATTGCCATGTGTGAGTTTATGCTTGCCTAAGTGATTGAGAGTGAGTGTGAGAGAGAGAGTGAGAAGACGGTGGTGATCGAGTTGCATTGCGGAGGAGGAGGAGTGGAGATCGAGCTCCCACGGGCTCTCCTACGACACCACCGACGAAGGGAATCCCCAATTCGACTAGCAGGAGAGGTGAGTGAGACACTTCGTCTGTGTTTATCAATTTCTTATGGCATATTAGGTCGGGTTGAGATATGTCTCCCCGGGTTGGAGTGTAAGAGTCCCAATCGCGAGGTGAAACCCTTGCTAAGCATCACATACTTGCTGAAGCGATCTACAATGGTGAAGCACATTGTATTCCTGTTAGGGTGAGATGTAGGCAAAGGACCCACGAAATCCATCGAGATGTCCTGGAAAGGACCATCAGGAATGGGCAACGGTTGTAAGAGTCTAGGAATCTTCTGGTGTGAACTTTTGACTCTCTGACAAGTCTGGCATCATTGCACATACTCGTACACATCTCTCCTCATGCGTGGCCAATGGAACTGGCATTAGAGCTTCTCCAAAGTACTGTTGATGCCCCGATGACCCCCAACAAGAGAGTCATGAGCATCGTGCAATGCAACTGCTCTGTATGAAGATGTAAGACAGAGGCGACCTTTGTAAAGTAGCCAACCATCTTGAATGTTGTAGTGGCCGGGCTCACCAGTCAATGCAAGACTGTAAGAGGTACCAAACTCCGCAGAATCAGGATACTCCTCCTTCATGCCGTCCACCTCCACTCCATCAAGCTCAATGACTGTGATGGGCTGAACTGTCTGCGATGTGCCGGATTTTCGGCTGAGAGCATCTGCTACATTTGCCTGGAAGATACTCGATCATGCCGCCAAACTGCTGGAACACTTGACTCCAATGAGCCTATCTGTCGCTCCAATTGGCGCTTGGCATGGTCTGCAACCATTTCAGTGCTGCCTGGTGACCGGTCTTGACCACTCTTGCACCCTTTTAGAAGATCTATCAAAGGAGCGGAAACATTAGAAAAATTCTCCATGTGTCTACTATAGGCCTGGCAAAGGCCCACAAACGATCTAATCTGCTGAGCTGTTTGTGGGATCTCCCACAAACAGCTCCCACTCTTGGATGGCTTGAATCTTTGCTGGATCCAATCGAATGCCATCTCCACTGATGATGAACCCGAGATAAGCAATCTCCTGCACTCCAAACTCGCTCTTCTTTGCATTGGCGTAGAATTGGTTGGCCTCAAATGTCTTCAAGACCTTCTCCACATCCAACAAGTGCTGCTCATAAGTCGAAGAGAAGACGAGGATGTCATCGAGGAAGATGAAAACACACTTGCCGTTGAGAGGGGCAAATGAGCGATGCATCGTCTTGTTAAAGGTTCCTGGAGCTCTTGTGAGTCCGAATGGGATGACCACGAACTCAAAATGTCCACGTTCAGTCCGGAATGCTGTCTTCGGGATGTCTGCGTCGAAGATCCGAACCTGGTGGTATCCACTCTTCAAATCTATCTTTGTGAAAAACTTAGCTCCATCTAATCTCTCCAAGATATACTCTATGCGAGGCATTGGAAACTCGTTCTTGATGGTGAGCTTGTTCAAGGCTCGATAATCCACACAAAGACGTGCGGTCTTGTCCTTCTTCATGACGAACAGGACTGGGGCTGCAAATGGTGAAGATGATGGTCGGATAAATCTGGCGCTGAGAAGGTCTGCTAATTGAGCCTCGAGTTCTCCTTCCAAAGCTTTGGACAACCGATAAGGGAACTGGCTAGGTGGTGATGCACCAGGAACCAACTCAATGTGATGGTCCTCCGGTCTGGAAGGTGGAAGCTGTGGAGGTAAGCCGTCGCGCAACATGAGATGCTTGTACTTGGTGACGAGGGCCTCCATCCCTAGTTCCATTCCTGGCGCCACTGCTGAATCCGAAGTGGATCCAACAGAAGAAACTGTCTACTCTGTGGACTGCTGCGAGTGGACACGAACATACAATAATGCACAATCTGCACCCTTCCGGAGTACCCTGCGGGCTTGTAGATGGGAGATCAAAGGAATCCTTGGCAGGCGTCGGTCACACACAATCGTGATCGGTGAAGCAACTCCTTCTGTGATGAGTAACATTGCCTCCTTGGTAAAGATAACTGGTGTGTGAGACTCCATCCATGGATTTCCCAAGAGCATATCACAGCCGGTGAGAGGGGCAACCAAGAAGACCCGCTCGAATGAGGCTTGCTGGATGGAAAATTGCACCTCCTCTGCTTTCTGAGTGATCTACAGTCGAATGCCGGGGGTGAAACCATGAACATCCATGTCCACTGGGCTGAATGTGCACTGCAAAATGCGAGCCAATGCTGGAGAAATCTAATCCTCCGTACTCCCAGTGTCAAACAACACCGAAAACTGGCGGCCCTGGGAAGTGCCACAGGCGCGAAGCAAACCGCGAGATCGCAGAGCGCCCTTCTGCTTATCTTCCATCAACACGCGTGGAGCGTGAAGAGTGGGGACATGATGAATGACTGCATTTGTTGTTGGAGCGGGGGCTGGAACTGCTGGAGTAGCCGCTGTGACTCTGGATGTAGAAGGGGTAGCTGCAGTCGTGGCAGCTTTGCCTTTCCACTTCATACAATCCTATTTCCTATGCCCTTTGGTGTGGCAATAGAAACATCTCTGCTCTCCCATGTATGCTTTCCGCTCCTCCTCAAAGAGAAACCCTCCGAGTACGCCCGCTTTCTACTTCTCATCGGGCGTCTGCTTGACTTTCGTCTTCTTACCCTTATCTGCTTGGGCCTTGTCTGCCTGGCTCTTGTTGCCTCCTCGTGAGTTGGCAGAACCTGTCGCCTGCCTTGGCTTTCCGCCGTTGAGCTCAAGCTCCTTGTATTGTGCCAATGCCAACACTTCCTCATGTTTTGGGGTTGAGGTTGCGAATGGAATACTTGATGGAACTATCCAGTCCGCGTGTGAAAGCACGAAGCTTCTCCTTCTCGGAAGTCCCGATCAACTGTGCTAATGTGAGAAGTTTGCTGGAATAAGTCACCACTGGCCTGCCTGACTACGTCCAAGCAGCGAACTCATCCTCCAATGTGGTAAGAAACTGGGGAGGTAAGAATCTCTGCTTGAAATCTGAGACGAAGGTGTCCCAGTCAAAGTGCGACATAGGGATCTGTGTGTAAGTCGGACCAATGCTGCCACCATGTAACCGCCTTGCCTGTGAGATGAGGGGCTGCCAAGTGAACCTTATCTTGCCGGTCCCTGATTTTGGCCAACGGGAAGTGGGTCACAAACTGGTGGATGAACTGCGTGACTACGCTATGGTCGCATTTGCCATCACATTTGACAAAATTAGGCGCACTGCGAACCAAAGGCTACTGGTTTGTGCTAGAAGAAGCACTTGCTGCTGGGCGAAGCAATTCTTGGAACTCTTTTGTGCGAAGCTTGCGCTCCTCACGCTGCGATCTCGCAAATTGTTGCAAAAGCATCTGCAGGCCGTCCCGGTCTAGATTAGAGGCATTGTCGGTCTCCTCTCGTCGACGGAAGCCTCATCCGTGGCTTCGTCCCGATTCTCCCTCTTCTTCATTGATGCGAGAAAGCTTGCTTGGTGGACGGGCTGAAGATTCTGCTCCCCCACTGGTGTGGATGCACGCAAGGCCTCGACTTGGTCCTGCACCAGAACAATTGAAGTGGATAGAGTATCCACCTGAGCAGTAAGCAACTCTATCTTGTCCGACATGTCGGCGATGCTTGAGATCAAAAGGTCTCGAATATCCTCCAATGTAGTCATGGTGACTTGCTTTGCGTGCTGCTTACTGGAGAAGACTGTTGTTGGTGAAAAAAAATCACCCTAGTTCTTGCTTAAGTTAGTGACAAAATCACTCTGCTGCTTGTTGATTGAAGGCTTGAGTTAGTGAGAAATCACTTTGCTCTGATACCAATGTAACATGCACCAACCCTTGATGAATGACTCGGTCGGCACACACCCACTTGTGCGGAACTTGAGGAAACTGAACACAGAAAACACCACTGCAGATAGTGCTTACGTGCGTGCGTGTGTACTCACTTCAAAGCAATGATGCGGGATGAGAGAAATCAGACTGGGATGGGGAACGGATACCAAAAGGTATCCTTTATGTTTACCAGCTGTTTTTACACTGTTCGGGCAGTAAATACCCGGCTGCGAACTTTTTTTGATGATATCTCTTCAACGAAAAGTCCAAATGACGTTCCGTCTGCGCTGCTGTACTGTTGGAGATGTCTGCTACGCAAGAAAATAGGTTCCGTGATTTGCGCCGCGAATCCTGCCGCGATTTCCGGGCTGTACGGACTGCTGGTCTGCTGCTGCTGGACTGCTTGTTAGAAGGTGTTGGAAACGCTAGAAGGCTTTTCCTCTTGCTTGATGCATGAAAAATAAGGAGGAAGAAGGCTCTTTAAATACCCCTCTAGGATTTTAGCCGACTCACATTTGTTTGTCCTCCACTTTAATCAAATGATTTTAGTTGTTTTAAAACCATTCAATTTTGACTGAAATTTACCCAAACTGGTCCCTCCGCTACTCCGCCCGTCCGACCTCAGAATTGAGATCTGAAACTTGCGTCTAGCTCGTCCAGTTCCATAGCTCACCCGGAGACTCTCCGTAGCGGCATACGACAACTGCGGGATTTTGCTAAAAATGCAAGCGGGCAACTGCAGGTATTGCGGGTAACTACTGATAACTATTGTACATGCGGTGTCACCGTGCTCCACTAGGTGGTGCACGTGACATATGGGGCCAGTATGCAGCATCATTATATATTGTACCTGGACAGCCACCATTACCAGACCCCCCAGAACCATGCCCAGATACGAGTACCTTCTTTACCATTGAGATGGTGAAGAAGGCCATTGACAGGATGAAGACAAGGAGAGCATATATATGATCATGAGGGTTTGGTAGCAGAGCACTTGATACATGCTAGAGGTTCTTGCACGGTTGTTTAACCGCGTTGTGTGAGGGATTACCTGAGTCTTGGAGATTATCTACTATTGTACCTATCTTCAAGGCACAGGGGATCCTACGATGCCAGAGAATTATCGTACCATTATGGTAGGACACACGTTGACACGGTTGTATGCATCCATTCTTGAGCAGCGACTGAGTAGATGGGCAGAGAGTGAGGGCATACGAGCAGCAAGACAGGCTGGTTTTAGGAGAGGTTTCTCCACTCTGGACCGTATTTTTACACTCAGAGCTATTATTGAGGAGGGTAGGGCACATGGGAGGCGGATGTATTGTAGCTTTGTGGATTTTCGCAAAGCATTTGACACGGTGCCAAGAGCCAGATTGATGCGCACGCTACAGGAGTTGAGGGTACCTACAGAGATCATATGGGGGATCATGGCTTTATACGGCTCAGTGATTGACTGGCCATATACGCACCCCAGAGGGGGTTTCTGACGTTGTTTAGTCTACCATTGGAGTGAAACAGAGATGTCCATTGTCTCCTACACTATTTGGTATGTATGTAGATGAGGTTTCTGACTACATTGACAAAGAGGGTGATAGAGGGGCTCGGCTAGCAGGGATATGGATTCCACTGTTGTTAAATGCTGATGATATTGTGTTGATATCAGAGTCACCAGAGGGTATGCAGAAGCAGCTAGATGCATTACACAGTTTCGCGGAGGATAGTGGATTATCTGTGAACTTGGGAAAAACCAAGGTTATGGTGTTTAACACCACACCGCAGTGGATGAGGAGATTAGCGCCTATATTCACATATGGTCACGACATTCTGGAGTACACTCATGCATACACATCTTGGGGTGGTCTTCACGGGACCGAGGTTTACTTTGAGAAGAGCAGCAGAGACTAGATTGTCTAGAGCCTATGCGGCATTGGGAGGGATGGAGAGGATGTGTTCGCAAGTTCAGTTCCAGGAACCTCGAACAAAGCTTTGGCTCTTAGATACCTTGGTCGCTTCAGCTATGCTTTATGGGGTTCAGGTTTGGGGGCTGTCTGTGGATCAAGACAGTTGGAGGAGTATGGAGAGGCCCTTGGTTACTATGATCTCGATGATCAGAGCCAAGGCCTCGATACCCCAAGCGATTATCCGAGCGGAGCTAGCTGCTCCTCCTTTAGATATCGAGGCTCTTACCAGATCAGTGTCATTTATGCACAGTCTATGGGATACACATAGAGACAGATATGCTAGATTGGCCCTTGAGTCCTCCAAATAGTTAGCGATACAGGGAGACACATCATGTTGGTATGCACAGATGACATCATGGTTTCAGAGACATGGTTTCAGCATGGATAGATTGCCTCCTTTCCAGTATTCCCTCGATGCACCCTCACTGCCTATCACACGGATGGAGATCACTAGACTCATTCGCCAGGATCTCATACAGTTAGACACCAAGAGGACATGACAGGAGTTGGGCACGAAGATGTCTTTCTATAGAGAGCATCTTCTCCAACTCACAGGAGATGGTTTTGTGATACGCCCGATCTACATGGACACACATTTATCACATGGACTACGATGCGCTATTGGTCAGATACACACATCATCACACCAGCTCGAGATCGAGACGGGCAGATACAGAGGGATACCCGCCGCAGATAACAGGATATGCAGATTATGCCACACAGAGCCAGAGACAGAGTTGCACTACATTTGCCGTTGCACAGTATATTATGAGATACGAGGACGCTTCCATTGCTTATTTTAGGGAGGGTTTTGGGCCCCTAGATAGAGTTATGAGATATCAGGATCAGAGATGGCTAGGTTTGTTTTTACTTGAGCTACACCGGCATAGAGACAGTTTACTGAGGAGACATGGAGTCGCAGAGACGGATTACAGAGTTCTTTGGATCAATGGGTCTAGAGGTCCAGCCACTAGAGCAGAGTTTTGTCCCCACTCGCACCAGAGGTACTCTCATTGACGGGGCGATTGAGCTCAGGAGATCGCGACATCCACGACCGAGGCGGAGGACCACACTCCACCGTCGGAGACTCCAGCAGAGGATTAGAGGCATCCTAGCACGGCACCCAGAGTGTCACTGAGCTATTTAGAGTATTCAAAGTTTGTTTCACATTTCACATTTATTTTTAGTACCCTTTGTTTGTACTCAGACACTACATCAGATTCACCAGTTTGTATCAGTTGGTCTCATAGATCATTCTGGCCTTTTGAAGACGTTAATATATCATTTCATTTCTCTCTCCATCCTTCATCCTACATTGGTTAGAAGGTTTGCATTGTATACATATTGTATTTCCATTCATACGAAGTAAATACCACTTTAGTAATAGAGTGGGGGGCCCATAGAGGTGGGGACTCTTTTACACGGAGTTGTCTCTCTCTCTCTTTCATCGTCTCTCACTCACATAAACCTTCATCATCGCATCTCTCCTTCTTCAGTCTATAAGAGAAGAAGGAACATTAACACATATACATAAGGGTTGTGATTTTGTGCGAAGCATAGATTCTTGGAGCATCCCCCATTCCGTTGCACCTCACATTGGTATTAGAGGTTAGCTTGCTTCGGTTTCGCAAGTCCATAACCTTCAAAAAAAAAATTATCTTGTTGTTGTGGGTATCACTCAATATTAGTCCTTGGGTCTCTCTCTCTCTCTCTCTCTCTCTCTCTCTCTCTCTCTCTCTCTCTGTCATTTCAGTTCTTTGTACTTTGTACTTTTCGTACTCAGACATTGTATCAGATTCACCAGTTGTAACCTTTTGGTCTCATAGGTCATTTTGGCCTTTTGAAGACGTTAATATAACATTTCATTTCATTTCATTTTCATTTCTCTCTCTCTCTCTCTCTCATACGCAGATTACAGGACATGGGTGTGCCCACAGAGCTGATCTGGGGGATCTTGGCTTTATACAGGACAGTTGTGGGGCGAGTACGCACTACTCAAGGCATGTCTGATATGGTTCACTCCATTATTGGGGTGAAGCAAGGATGTCCCCTATCTCCGACTCTTTTTGGGATGTATGTAGATGAGTTTTCAGACTATGTAGAGCGAGAGGGTGACAGAGGTGCTCAGCTAGCAGGGACATGGATTCCGTTGTTGCTATATGCTGATGATATTGTGCTGATTTCAGATTTTCCAGAGGGGATGCAACGTCATTTGGATGCATTGCAGTTATTTGCACATGACAGTGGATTGTCTGTGAACATTGGTAAGACCAAGGTAATGGTGTTTAACACCACAGCACAGTGGGTTAGGAGGTCCGCCCCCACTTTCACATATGGTCAAGAGACTGTGGAGTATACAGATGCATATACTTATCTTGGGGTGGTTTTTAGTGGCCCAGTATTCTCCTTGAGGAGAGCAGCAGAGACGAGAGTGACCAGAGCTTATGCAACATTGGGGAGGCTTGAGAGGATGTGTTCGCAGGTCCAGTTCCAGGAACCTCGAACAAAGCTATGGCTCTTTGACACTTTGGTCACTTCGGCCATGCTATACGGAGTAGAGATATGGGGCCCCTCAGTATATCATCACAGCAGAGCTGGCAGTACTGATGGATGGAGATGTATAGAGAGGCCTTTGGTTTCCATGATTTCTCGCATGATTAGGGCCAAGGCCTCAGTACCACATGACATTGTTAGGGCGGAGCTCGCTGCCCCTCCGTTGGTAGTAGAGGCGCTCACTCGATCCGTTTCTTTTATGCATAGCATCTGGACTCTCCCTAGAGACAGATATACTCGATTAGCCCTAGAGTCTTCACGACAGTTGACATCACAGGGAGATAGATCATGTTGGTATGCACAGATGACATCTTGGTTTCAGCTACATGGCTTCAGTATGGATAGATTACCCCCATTTCAGTACTCTCTAGATGCTCCCTCCATCTCTCTCACTAGGGCAGAGATTACTAGGCTCATCAGGCAAGATCTGATTCAGTTGGATATCAGGAGGACATGGATACAGCCTACACATGAGTTGGGTACGAAGATGGCTTTCTATAGAGAGCATCTTCTCCAGCTTACAGAGGATGGATTTGTGAGGGATACTGATGTATATGTATATGATGCCTCTGCTGTGAGAGAGCCCCCAATGTATCAGCCCACCCATTGTATCAGCTCTCACCCCATCCCCACCTCCTATTCTCATTTTTCGTTTTCAGTTCTTTGTACTTTTCGTACTCAGACATTGTATCAGATTCACCAGTTGTAACCTTTTGGTCTCATAGGTCATTTTGGCCTTTTGAAGAGGTTAATATAACATTTCATTTTCATTTCATCTCTCTCTCTCTCTCTCTCGGAGATGTAAGATCTGCCATTGGGGCAGAACCATGTGCCTCGAGCATAGGAACACAAACCTGGCATATGTAAGGTTGTCACTGTGGTACGCCTATGGAGGGTAGTTCTTCCCTAGGAGGAATGGAGAGACATTTTGACACAGGGAAATGACACCATTGGTTGATCGTCTTCAACATCTTTGACCGCAGTGAGTGCATGTGGACACTAGATATTAATCTTGTGTATCAAGAACTACTAGCCTTCCTCATTGTAGGTTTTGGTTCCACCACATTACGACATTGCAGATTATCTTCATCAAAGTACTTTTGGTGACCCTCACACACAACTTTGTGAAGATTTTTAGAGCTTCTACTTTTAAGACTCATTCCACATGGTGGACATGCATGGTGACCATTGACAAATAGGCCGAAAATATCTCCATACCCTAGATAATCATGCATTTTCCACATCATAATTGCCTTCAAATTGAAATTTTTATGTCACCCAACCCTTGATTTGTCGTCCACATCAATACCATGCCACATGATCTGCAACTCCTCTATAAGAGGGGCAAGATATACTTGAATATTTGTTGGCTTTATTTTTCTAGGGAAAATAAAGGATAGAATCATGTGCCCCTTCTTTATGCACAACCATGGTGGGATATTATAGTTCACAATTAAAACCACTAGCCAAGTAGACCACTTTGTTGATTTCATTCCATATGGATTAACACCATCAATTTCCAAGGCCCAAGCATATATTTTTAGGCTCTTGTGAGAGCTCTGGCCATTATTTGTCTATGTGTTTCCAAGCCTCACAGTCAGAAGGAACCGTAATCTTGCCATCCTTTCAATGTCCCTTCACATGCCATGACATTAGTGAAGCAATAGATTTGCATTAAAACATATGCCTTAGCCTTAGGATGAGTGGAAAATATCATAACACCTTACATGGCACATCTCTTCCTTGAAGATCCTGTCTGTAGAGCGGTTGACTCCAAATTTGGGACATGTTTGTATATTTGACAAGCCCCCCCAATATAGGACACAATCATTTGGACATGCATGTATGGCCATGTAATCCAATCCCACATATGCTAAAGTCCTCTTTGCTTCTCCTGGAGAGTTGGGCATACAATTTTCCTCTAGCAATAACATTTGCATTTCTTTAAATAATGCGGACACACTTGCATCCGACCATCCAAAGGTAGCGTGCAAATTTAACACAGACAATAAGGCCCTCAATTTTGAAACCCTCCATCCTACATACAATGGTTCTTTGCATGTCTTCCTTATGAACTCTCCCTTTGCATCATGTGCTCTACTTTCCCTTGGAGTACAGTCTCAACCAAGGCCTCTATCATCTCATCCAAATTTGTATCATCTTCTATCTCACATGCAACATTGTCTTTAGATGGTATCATAGCACACTCCACTTGTGCTTGCTTCTCCCCATATGCTCCAATACATGCCAGGTTTGAGTCCTCTCATGATGAAGATAGATACATGTGGGATTATATCAACGTCTCTTGCATGTTGTTACATATCATTGTCACATGCATGCCATTAAAAATAATCACATGGGCTAAAAAAAACAATGGGAAATGGGTGTTACCATGTCATCTTGCGGAGGATTTAGAACTATGTCCCTATTAAACTCTCCATGTTTTTGTACATGTTGTAGTGAGATCCTACGCCACCACTTTTGATATTTGCACAACTTAAATGGACATAACACCCATTTCTCCTCCCACTCATGTGTTCCCTTTGGTGGTTGATAGGTGGGTCTCTTGTTTCACCATGCACCTTCCCTGCAGTTTTTAAAAAGTTTTTTGGTTGGAAATACTGCTGAAAATCTCAACGTTTAATGTAAGCGTTGGAAATTCCAGCTTTGGCTAATGCTGATATTTGTAGCTCTGACTAATGCTAGAAAATCCAGCACTGGTTAACGTTGAAAATTTTAGCATTTTTTGTGTAACCACTGAAATTTTGAGCAATTTTGACTTTTTTTTAAAAGTAAAAGTGCTGAAAATAACAGCGCTGGCAAAATAAAACTTTTCCCAGGGCCATCGTTTCACTCCATATTTTAAAATAATGAAAATACAGAGCTATGCCCTTGCTGTAGATTGATGCCACCCCTTTCCTTTGAGCTCCCATACCTTCACCCCATCTCCATCTAACCCGCAAGGGCAAGTTTAGGGCACATTGAAGAAGGTATGATGCCTCCCTCTCTTGCCTCTCTCTTGATTTTTGTTTCCCCCCCGTATTCAAGAAGGTATGCTTTTCTCTTCTCTCTCAATATTAGGTGTTGAATCCAACTCTCCCTTACTCTCAAACCCTATGTTTTTTGTGTCACACATTGAAGCTTATGTACCCTTATCTCAATGTGCATGCATGTTCTCTCTCTCTCTCTCTCTCTCTCTCTCTCTCTCTCAACAATGTCATCTTCTCTCAATGTTCTTGTGTTTATTGTAGAGCACTTACAGTTCGTGACTCCGGAGTAGCCATCTTCTCTAGCAACCCTTTGCATACAACACCGCTGCTTTGGGTATGTTTCTATCTCTATTCTACACACTTACACACTATTTCTCTCACTTCTATTCACTCTAAGAATACATTGGTTTATTGTTAAATAACCTATTTTTAAATATTTTTATAGCTATGGCAACATACAAAGTGGGTGATGTAGTGGACCTATTCAAAGGGGCAACCGTAGTTGCAAAGAGGACCATCATGCATATGGGCTCAGATGCGATATTGCACGGCAACTCACTCCCTCATGCACACTTTGGACTGTCCATCAATGTGGTATACATGCCGAATGTGGAGATTCTGTTTCCACCTCCTCACGAGCCGGATGTATTGAAATTGGGACAGACACAAGGCTATGCCATTGCATGGCCAAGTTTTGCTTGTGCGATATGTATGTCCTCTTAATAATTTGTCCATTTGTCTTATGTTTTTTTGCATATGGAGAGCATATTTTCTCTATGCATGTACCCAATGTGCTACCATAGCAAGCATGCGGATCATACATATGGTCCACGTGCGCAATGCTAGTGCATGGGGTACATTTGGAGAGCGTATTTGCTCTCCAAATGTACCCAATGCACTAACATAGTGCATGCGGACCATATGTATGTTCTGCATGCGCTATGGTAATGCATTGGGTACATTTGGAGAGCACATTTGCTCTTCAAATGTACCCAATGTGCTACCATAGCACAAGCATTTATATACATATGGTCTGTATACACTATGTTAGTGCATTGGGTACATTTGGAGAGAAAATACGGTCTCCAAATGTACCCAATGCGCTACCATAGTGCATGCGGACCATATGTATGTTCCACATGCCATATTGTAGTGGATTCAAATAATTAGGAGAGCAAATAAAATTTCCAAATCTACCCAGTGTGCTATCATAGTGCATGCGGACCATATGTATGGTCTGCATGCGCTATGTTAGCACATTGGGTACATTTGGAGAGAGAATACACTCTCCAAATGTACCCAATGCACTACCATAGCGCATGCAGACCATACATATGGTCCACATGCATTATGTAAGCACATTGGGTACATTTGGAGAGCATATTTGCTCTCCAAATGTACCCAATGCGCTAACATATGGCATGCAGACCATATGTATGATCCTAGACAGATTCAGTAAGCAAGCACATTTCCTTCCAGTTAAGAAGACCATAAAAGCTGATCATATGGCAAGAATATTTCTTGCACAGATCTTTAAGCATCATGGTATGCCAAAGATGATCGTCAGCGATAGAGATCCTCGCATGACGAGTCTCTTTTGGCAAGCACTTTTTGAGAACATGGGGACTAAACTTCATTTCTCCTCAGCTTACCACCCCCAGACAGACGGCCAAAGTGAGATTGCTAATGCTACGATATTAGATCTCCTAAAGTGCTATGTCTCAGCAGATAGACAATCAGAATGGGAGAAGTATTTACCATTAGTCGAGTTTGCTTATAACAATACCATACACTCTTCTACTGGTAAAGCTCCTTTTGAAGTCATATATGGGAAGCCCATGTTGCTTCCCATATTAGTTACAAAGCAGAACATCTTCGCTGCAGATGAGTTTGTGCGTGACATAGATTCCGCCTATAGTCAAGTTAAGAGAGCGATTCTTCGCTCTCAAGAGAAGCAAAAGAGAGAAGCAGACAAGCACAGAAGAAGACTTGATCTTCAAGTAGGACAAAACGTTCTACTTAAGTTTGCCAAAGCTAGACTTAAAATTCAAGTCGGCAAAGGCAAAGTTCTAAAGCTTTCCAACAGATTCTATGGTCCTTTTAAGATCATAGAAAAGGTCAATGATTTGACTGTTAGATTAGATTTGCCTTCACATTGGCAAATCCATAATGCTTTCCATTCTTCAGCCAGAACAGATCATTCACCACTCGGAGAGACAACTTAAGTCGGGAGTACTACATAGGAAGTATTTAGTTAAGTTTAAAAATTACACCCCTTTAGATGCAAAGTGGATGACTGAGTCAGATCTTAAGGACTACCCAGACATCTTGCATAGTTATGTTGACGCTCTACAGTTGAGGTCAACTGTTTAGAACCAAGAGGGATGTAACTATTCCAGAAATTCTAGATTTAATAAATAACTTTCTTTTATTGATTGTTATTTTAAGTTATGAGTACTCTCGCAGTAGTTGTGTGCACACTAGAATAGTTAGTAGGGTCCTAGATGTGCCACGACGGTGGTTAGAACATCTCAGCGGCGGGGACCCTAGCATATTAATTGTCCTGAGGCTCCTAAGATTGGGAAATCGGGACCTCATGTAGGGGCAATTAAGGCCTCAGAAAGACAGGCTCAGAACAGTACAAGCACAAGAATGAGATGGGGTCCCTAAGACCTCCTAAGGCCCTAAAAGGCCTTAGGATAAGTAAAGGTTTACTTATTTTTAATAGTTTTAGATGTTTCCATAATGGGACTAATGTGACCTGGTGATGCCAGAGCAGTGCAGGTAAAGTGTTGAAGCATTGGTCCCGCAGCGGTGGAAACGGTAGGGTCAAAAAGTTAATGCATTAGTTTGTGTGGCCATGTGCATGTAAAGTGCACATTTAATTTAATAGTTCAAAAGTTTTTAAAATGAAAAGTGAATGGTTAAAGTTATAAAAGAGTAAGTGTGCCACTTGGCACACTTACCTTTTGAGAACTCACACACATCACCCTCTTTCTCATGATGGCGATTTTTGCTTCCTCCTCCCTATTTAAAGAGCTCTCCTCCTTCTCTCTTGCATTAGTGTGAGTGAGTAGTGTGTGGAGCAAGTGTAGCAAGGAGAAGATAGTGAAGCTTCCATTAAAGCTTGGTGGTGTGCATTGTGATGCATGTGGATGCTAAGGCTCCCATCATCAAGAACAAAGCAGCCCCATTGCTCTCTCAAGCAAGAGAAAGAGATTCATCGCGAGAGTTAGGGTGAAAACCCTCTAACTCTCAAAGTGCAGCTGGCTGTTTCAGCCCCTAAACACCTTTGTTAGGGCTGATTTCAGCAGAGGAGCCATAGATTCTTGCTTCTCTATCCTTCTCCTACGAGCCTACAAAGTTTAGGGCTGTTTCGTCGCGGAGAAGCGCTTCAAATCGACATTGGAGCAAGCTCAGGTAAGATTTCAGGTTTGGTGCAGTAAATTACAGCAAGCTCATGTTTGTGTGTTTGCTTGCCTCTCACCTTCTCTCTCTCTTATATTCTTACGGGACATAGTCCCCTATGATTAGTACTCTTCTATGAACGATTTGCATGAATGAATTGAGCATGAATGATAGCTTTTATGAAGGGAAAACCCTCGCTTCCACAGTAAAAATAGAGGAAGATAGACTCTCCTACGCGAGGGCTTCCATGCAATCATAAAGGAAGATAGACTCTCATACGTGAGGGCTTCCTAAGGACCAAGAGACACGAGGAAGATAGACTCTCATACGTGAGGGCTTCCTAAGGACCAATAGACACGAGGAAGATAGACTCTCATACGCGAGGGCTTCCTAAGGACCCATAGACACGAGGAAGATAGACTCTCATTCGTGAGGGCTTCCTAGAAGATTTTGGAAGATAGACTCTCGTTTGAGAGCTTCCAAAGGGACTCACAGAAGAGGAAGGAATTCCTCTTAGTGGAAAGCAGAAATAGAAAAGGGACGGGCTTACGCCCCGTTTTTGTGCTTGTAAAAGATTCCCCTTAGTAATAAAGAATGATCTTTATGGGGGGGGACCAGCCCATCTTCTGGTCCCCAATGATGTGTCGAATCTCTCTCTCTCTCTCTCTCTTTTGTGAAGTGAATGATTGAATAATTCAAGTACGCTTCCGACTATGTGACAAGAGCAGACATAAATAGGTGCAGGTTGAAAAGGAGCAAGGCACCGTTCTCATCGCAGAAAATTTGGGCAGGAGGTATTGGCTGCCCCAACCCCAAGTATCTCTGCCCAATTGCGTTCTGCACCAATGGGAAGCACTGGCAACCTTTGTCCTTTCTTGCGTGTGCCGTGGTGTATGTAAGCCCAGTGAGAGTCGGCCAGCCCCTGGAAACATCCCTGCTTGTGGGCGAGCATTGCGTGGGTAAGCTAATGGCGGCGTGTAAACACCCTTTGATAGAAATGACACCAGCAGAGCTGGTTACGTTACACGGCTCAGTTTGTGTGTTGTTAATAGAATGCCAAGGTCTCTTGTTACTTTTTTGTTTGCTGTCTAAGGTTGTTTTGATTTGGCTTTCCCTCCTAGCGTGGGGGCGATCTTGCTGCTCACTGTTGCACCATCGAGTCTCGCACAAGGCACTTTTGTTCATTCTCTATATAGTTAAAAAAAACCATTCACTAGATAATTTCCTAGATATAAATGAACATATCTAGGAAAAGTGCAAACTAGAGAAAATGAAACACTTTCCTAGATAGCTAACTAGGAAATACAATGCATGGATTTTTCTATATAGGAAAATTTATTTATATAGTAAAAATTTCCTATATATGTACATAGGAAAATTTTTCCTATATATGTAAATTTATCTATGTAGAGAAATCCATGCTTTGCATTATCTAGGTAGCCTATCTAGGAAACTGTTTCATTTTCCCTAGTTTGCACTTTTCCTAGATATCCTTATTTGATCTAGGAAATTATATGGTGAATCCATTGTATCTATGTCTAGAGAATGCTTATTAGCTTATCCTCTAGATAGGTTATGCAAGTGAATGAAAGGTGGGGTGCCCAATTAAGTGAGGTTTTCTTACTGAAGGTAGAAGCAACCATGCTAACACGATTTAAATGTTCATTCATAGCTGGTACTGTATGTTAAACTCTGTAAGAGATCAATGGTAATGAGCTGTCATGACTGTGGTCATGTTGTGCCGAATGTGAAGAAAGTTATCGACGCTCTTATCATGCTAGAGGCTAAGGGCATTTAGCATCCATCATGCCCATAGCTTGATTGAGTTATCCACACAATGGCTTACAGTCTATAGATAGACAAAAATGTATCCAAAACAATGTAGGAGACAGACTCCATCTTTCCATGTGTCAAAAAACAAGGCAGAAAAGATGACAGGTGTAAGCTTAGAAAAAGACAAGGTAGAAAAGATGGTAGCTGTAAGCTTAGAAAAAGGAAGCAACATACCTTTCCCCATCCTGCTAAGAATTTTGTCTGCATGTCCAAAGCACCGAAAAAACGCCATATGAAATTTAGAGGTCAGAAAAACTCATAAACTAGAGAGGAATTAATAAAAGCATAAGCGAGAATACAACTCAACTTCAAGGTCAAGCCAACATGAAAAACCCTTTAGTGAATGAGCGAAATCCATGGCAAATCAAACCACATATGAGCTTATGTAGAAGTGAATCAAGCTGCCAAGTTGTAAGCCAAGATGTGGTGTAGGATTAGCAAGTGTCATTATAGTGGAAAGTAATATTTTCTCCAAGCTGAAACATGTAGTGCCCATCTTTGTCATCTTCACACCAAGTAGGGGATTGAGTCCTAGGCAACTCCGTTCACATAGGCATTCAGAGGAGCAGGACTAGACCTTGCTAGAGCAAAAGTGCCCCCTTCGTCATGCCTTTCATGCTCCTGATTAAAACAAGCCATCGAGAGACATGCCTACTATTGATCTACAGCAACAAACCAAATCCCACCTTCTTCATCAACATGGGGCATTCAAAGATCTGTCTTAGGACCAAAATGGTGCCCAAAAGTACTCGTGATCAGTATAGCACAATCAAAATCCCTTGTCTATAATTTGCCTCTTCATTGGGCTTGGCTAGCGCGGCTTGTGTTTGTTGGAATGTCAGATGCATTGACATGGCCTGATGCTGGAGGTTCCCACCTACAACATATCCAATCTAATCAAGAAAATGAATCGTTGAGAATTTTACAAAAAAAATTGAAGACTGCAAATTACAAGGTTCAAATACGCACAAAAAGAAGTCACAGTTGTTGGATGAATATCGATAAAAGCATCTCCCACAGTTCCTTTCTTTCTATGCTATAAGCAAGGAACATACTTGCTGACAGTGGCACATCACTGAGCCTTTACATACTAATGATGCATCACAGTTATACATACTATTAAAAAATTTCAAAGAGAAAAACATTTACTAGAAGCTATTCAAGGTTTGGGATTGCTTGAAAAATCTTCCATGATTTTACCTGTTGGATTAGGTGCTGACCTTCAATCTTGATGAGAGGTCCCTTTTTGGTCAAGCTTAGAGCTGTTTTGTCCAATGTTAGCACCTCTATTTCCAACATGCCCTCCCCCTCCTGCAAGACCATGCAAGCCTCATGTCATGCTGCAATAAAGATTGTCAAAAGATCATACATGTTGATGAGGTCAATTTGTGAATGTGATGACTTGACTGACCCTGTATCTCCCAGTTTCACATAGTTCAATCAGCTCCTTTAGAATGGAGTCACCACCTCCGACACAACCTGCATGCAAAACATGAGTTAACAAACACAAGTCACACATCTAAAATGTTAGAGGAGTTGAATAACACATACAAGGTTATTTTCCCAAAAACCTCTCTTCTAGGTGCAAATGATTCTTGAATGGTTCTGGTCTTATTATACAGCTAAACCTTCAATACACTACTTTTCAGCGGGTTTCTGGCCATCAAATTTTTTTTTTAAGAATGTAACTTTATCAGCACATCTGTAAAGTTCTTTGTGTGAACCATTTTCCACCAATAACATGGGCCCAGATGTTAAATGGGTTTCATGACATGTAGCATAATAATCTAGACATGTGGATATTAATAAAGCCTCTAAACATGGAAGGCAGATCTGGGCACAAGGCAACTCCTTTGAGGCTTGGCAAGTAGAAGGGAATGGGCTGCCTGGCTTCCTCATTCCCCAAACCAGATTGGTTGGCTACAATTGTTGCAGCCCAACCAGCGAGGTCAGTTGGCCAGCCCCCTCTGCTACTCATTCTCACTCTTACTCAACATAGCCCCCTTACTCTCAATGGGTCTTGCTCGTAGACCACCTATGAAAGCCCTTGGATCCCTCCTCTTAAACCTGGGAGTTGAAGGCATGCTGACTTTGGTCAAGCCAGACTGCTCCTTCTTGTGGTACACACAAGACATGATGTATTAAAGAAAAAACACAACAAAAGGACCCTAGTAGAGAGGGTTTTACCTTTAAATGATGAGTAGGATCATGTTGCAGGCCGACTGAACCACTCTCATGCTACCATTGCCAGGAAACTCAGCATGATCTCCGTCTGCCCATAGCCGTAATTTGGTGCTTTGAACTCCTCTATTCCAAGAAATGGCGGCAACCGCCGGGACGAAGGAAATGTTTAGTTTTTTTTTATGCCAGGTACTATTTTTAAAAAATGGGCATTTTCTATCTACTAAACGACAGGAATTTGCTGCTCTTATTTAAGCAAAATCCGGACCTAACTGTTGTGTCAGTTCCATTGGATGTATGTATGTAGGGCAAGTATGTATGGACATATGCATCTATCTACATGTATGAAAGGGCATATGCATGCATGTATGTATGACTTTGTATGTACTGGCATGTGCGTGCATGCATGCATATAGTATGTATGTTTGTCTATGTATTTAGGTATGTGTGCACGCATGCATATCCGTATGTATGTATGTATGCATGCATGCTCTAAGAGCACACAACTGTAAACATTGGAAACAAGCGCTTGCTTCACCTAAAGAAGTATCTTACCTGTGCGAGAGTCTCGGAGACTGCCATGTGCCATGTACTCATAGACAAGCATTTGATCCCCTTCTGACCAAACTGAGACAAGATTCTTGTGATGTACACGCGAGAGTGTGGTGAGAGTTGCACGTTTCCCATGCGAACCTGTATTACCCTCAGATTTTGGGGCAGTTTTCCAATAAGAAATTGAGGGACAAGCACTCGGATCTTTAGCCCATTTCTGCGTGTTCTCTTCCCTAGCCATGCATCACTATGCTAATACCAACAAAAAACAACCATTATTATCAAATCTTGAATGCAGTTCGTTTGTCCACAGGATTGAAAGGAAGGAAGTGAACTTCCTGAATGCCTTGCCTAGCTTCTTTTGGATCAGCAAGCATACTTACAATAGCTTTGTCTATAGCATCCTGCTCCAGATCACACAAGTTATGGTAGTTACATATTAAGGAAAGATTAATGTTGATCAGCATATACTGCACTCCCATCCATCTCACCTGATTTTCAAGACGGGAAGCCTGAGCTGCAGTCAAGAGGACAAGCTCTTTGTTTGCTTTGGGCGAAACAACTTCAATAAGGTTTCTGTCCACTGTCAGCCCACTGTCAGCTCATTGAGAGTAAGAGTACCTGTCTTGTCAGAGCAGAGAATGTCCATTCCAGCAAGCTCCTCAATTGCAGTCATGCGCTTTACAACAGCCTATTAGCATCACAGCGAGATGAGCTAACAGCAGTTGAGCTTTCTACACTTTGACTGTTTTCATGCTTTTTACTCTTTCCGCAATTGACTGTACAAGTAATGCATGATGCTACCCCTACACTCTGCAGAGAGGTTTAAAGTGCTCTGTCATGCGCACAAGGAAGTGCTCTTTTAAAAAAAGGAGACAAACACATATATTACCTGGTTGGAGCTAAGAGCATGGGAGCCAATGGTCATGGTGACAGAAAGCACAGTGGGCATGGCTATGGGGATTCCACCGATAAGCAAGATGACCAGGTTTTCAACGCCCGTGTGGTAAGGAGTGTGCTGAGTGAACATCACAATGGACTCACCCATGATGCCCATTAGGATGATAAAGAAGCAGAAGTTTCCAATTTTCCTCAAAACCTCCTGAAAGTGGCCAGGATTCTGTGTGGTGTCAGTAAGGTGGCATGAATGCCCCATGAGAGTGAATTTTCCAGTGGCGATAACAAGGGCGTCTATCTGTCCCTGCTTCACAACAGAGCCACAAAAGGCCTCATGGCCGGGATGCTTCGTTGCTGGAAGGCTCTCTCCTGTCATGGCGGACTCATCAAGCAGCAAAGGATCACCATCTAGCAGCCTACAATCGGCTGGCACAATGTCACCAAGCTTGATGGCGACAATGTCTCCGGGTAAGACGATGGCAGCCTCCACCTCCTGGGGCGTGCAACAGAAGGCATGGTCAGCCATGCTTATACAGTAAGGGGAATGGAGTGAATTCAATTTACAGACCTGTGTTTGCTTCTCATTGGGAAAACACACGCTCTGAAAACAAACAGCAGCACTAAACCTCTTTTAATTTGTCTTAATCTCTACCTGATAGTGGCCATCTCGCAGGACACGGGCACAGGCAACGAGGCGCTTCTTCATGATCTCATCCGTAGCCTTGCCCGCGTGACGCTCCTCAAGGTAGGAGATAGTGGCATTGACAAAGAGGAGGAAGACGATTCCGACAAAGTCTTGCCAATCGGGCACCTAGCATGACCCATTAATATGCTGCTTAATTTGTGTAGGTTCTCCTGCTGTTGAGCTGGTGAATACCTCGTTTCTGTGCTTCTCTACTTGATTTAAGAGATCTTGACAGTTCGATCCATGAACATTTATAATGTTGCAAGCCTCTGCTTGTTTCTCCTCTCCCTTTGCATCTTGCATTAGAATGGAGAAATCAATGCAAGGGCAAGAGGTGTATGGTGATGATACAGAGTGCTTCTCCTCATGGCTTTTAATTATTGGGCTTGAGTACTTGTAGGCTTCACGCTGATGCACTTGACCTTGATTCTGCTTGCTGCTTTTGCTTTCACCGAATCTTTGGGGTTCTGGTATGACCTTCTGCTTCTTGATCGCCCTTTTAGAAGACCCAATTTCTCTGCAGCTCTTTTAATTCAAAAATCGAGCTCGCAAAGAGCCCAGGTTTCATTGAAATACACGAGCTTGTAGAGGCGATGAAATATGACAGGGACTGGAAGAACTTACGAAGCTCGCTCTCCTGCTTGATCTCCTCCAGCTTGTTTGGCCCCATCTGCTGTAGCCTACGCGCCGCGTCCACTGAAGTCAGCCCTGCTTTTGTACAGTCCAGGGTGAAACACCTCCTCCATAGCCACGCTCTTCAGCATGTCACCAGCACAACAGAGTTCGCATCCTGGTTCTTACCGTTAACCAAGATTAGCCGAAAGTTAGGGTTTTTTCATTATTTTTAATAAAAAATTTACACCACACCCTCTCTCTCTCTCTCTCTCTCTCTCTCTCTCTCTCTCGACTCTTCTCCTCTCTCTAACCTCTCTCTCTTATCAACACACTTTTTTTTTTTGTAAAACGAAGAAATTATATTATGAAACATCCATTTTACATCGGGAAGTGCTCAAGAAAAGAGCCTATGCCCTATCCATCAGAAACAATAAAAGAAAAGCTGAATACAAGAAACATCCAAATCTTCTTCATGTAAGGCATCATATAAGGACTGCCGCAATGAGGCTCGCAAGAACTCATAAGGGTGCTGAAGGGGTGAATTCAGATATGCATGATTTCGCTGTAGGCAGAGGTGAGGGTCCATACGGCCCAGTATCTGATCCAATGGAAGAAAAGAGAATACTGTGACAAAGAAGCTGATAATCTGCCAAACATCCAGAAAAACTTGTAGAACCTGTGTGCAGGAAATCTGGTGCAGGAAATCTGAGAGATAAAAAATAGGAGATCTTGTCCAGAAGGTCTCTGGAATATGAACAAAACCACAATAAATACGGAATACTCTCAGTAGTATGATGACATCTTGGACAAAGAGGAGAGGCAATCCTTCTTTGAGCCAATTTCACTCCCACTAGAAAAATACCAACAATGCATCTCCAAAGAAAGAGTCTCTGCTTCAATGGCATTTTCAACTTCCATATCAATGTCAATTTTCCTTTCCACCAAGCTAAAGACTTATTCAGATGCCAAAGAGAATTAGCATGATGAGCAATCCATGGAAGAGGTAATATCAATCGATAAGCCTGTATGGAAGTCAATAGATGCAAAGGCTGAGAGGATAATCTTGGACTTGAAGACTGAAGATGCCAATCTTGAAGCCTGTCTCTTACATCCACCATATAGGTCTATGATGCTTCCCAAGATTGTATTGTTGGCATGCTGCCGGAAAAGAGAGAATATGCCCTTGAGTATCTACCACGTCGTCAATGAACCAGATGCCCAACTTCATAAGATTGTAAGCTCTGATTGGTTGTTGTACAGCAAGGGGAGAGTAAAAAATAGCACTCCAATGTAGGCTTTCCATTCGAAGCGAGAAAGCTATAGAAGCAGGATGGGGATACCATTTGATGCGAGAGAGCACTTTCTTCCAATCCTAAATCAAGGAAGTAGAAAATGGACAACCAGGGATTTTACCTTGAAATTTGCCAAGTATTTGACCACACAAAATTGCCAACATGATAGACCAAGGCTGCTCTTGTTGAAAAAAGGTTTTGAGCATAGTGATCTTTCTTGCCAACACATGAAATTTGATGTTTATAATATTCAAACCATCATGCATTCTTGGTGAGCAAAGCAGGTCCATTTTGAGCAACCTTAAAGCTTTTTTATGAAGCGTAGTTTTCCAAAAAATCTCCATGGCTTGAGCAAAGCAGGTCCATTTTGAGCAACCTTCTTTTTTATGAAACTTAGTTTTCCAAGAAATCTCCATTGTGGTGAGATGAAGACAAGGGCTTTGATGGGTGCAAGTAGTGTAGAAGAGGGTGAGTGGTGATATGGGGATGCCAAAGAGTTTGGATGGGCCATCATCAATGGCTAATCATGGCTATAGCTCATGCACGTGAAGGGATGTGTGCACGTGTGACGACCCTTCAACCATCATCCATCTTGGTGCCTATAGGTGAAGCTTTCGGTTGCCTACACGTGAAGCTCTCTCTTAATTGTAAGTAAAGCTTTGTGGATCACATATATGTGTCTCTTAATGTTGATGGTGAGCACAACAGCCTATATTATATCTAGATGTTCAGACCTTTATGGTCTTTGTATTTGGTTCTTTGGTCTCAAAGGGTCCTTTTTTTTGTGTGTTGTTTATATGGAAGATGAGTGAATTCGATGATGGCCTTACCTCTAGCCTATGCTAAGAGTGATATTGATACACCACCATATACGTTAGTGGAGGTGTAAAACAAAATAAAGGAGTAAAAAGTGTTGTAATTAAAGATACTAAAATTTAAATATAGCTCATATTATATAATTCATATAGCTCACAAGATAGATTATCAAATTGATATTGGAGCATACTATTGATCTTTTTGGAAGCTATAAGTATGATAGCTCATAAGAGCTCTATATATAACTAGTCTTATGTGAAATCTTCCAATCCCTAAATATTAGATCAAAAGAGGTAATGTTTTAGGTATGATCATACAATATCTTAATATTAATCATCTTAGGCCTTAAATCATGAGCCTAATAGATAATCTTACATTGATATGATTAGAATTCTAGAATATGAATATGTTGATTGTTTGAACCACTCAAATCAAATGACAAATTCAACTTGTGACCATGGCCATCAAAACACTTGGCGATATTTCATTCATGTGGAGTCTAGTTAACATTTGCATCAACAGACTTTGCAAACTCAGCCCATGCAACCCTATACTTTCCTATGTCAACAGTAGTAAAGGGGGCTGTTGTGCTATTCTCATAAACAAAACCACGAGCGAAGGCAATCGAAAGCTCATGATTGATGGGCTCTCGGTGGTACACCTTATAATGCAAGGTCACCATTTTTTAATAGAGGTGAGGATTTAAATCCCGAGAATACTGATAGCCAATCTTTGACTAGTATGTTTGCATCCATCAATTGCCTCGGGTTGGCCCCTTCAAAGCTAAGCCCATGCTCGGTATGAAAATCGTGCTTTTGTGTGACAATATCACCTTAGCATGGAAAGCTCAAGAAATGGAGGTACCCAAAACAAGACGAGCCTGATTTAGATGCCATTTGTTGTGATCACCCTCTCCGAGATAACCTAGAAGCGCATGAGGGCTCATGTTGCTGAAACAAGGAGAGCATGAATGGATATAGAACATGCAATGAATCAAACCCTTAGCTAGACCACTAGAAAGTGCCAAAGCCATAGAGAAATATTCACAAGTTCTATCCATATTTGGCATGATATCTTTACTTTAAGACTCAAGTCTTTAAATATAATTCTATTTCCTAGCAAGTTCCTTGCTTCTCTAACTTGTCACTTGCATATGTATTTTTGTAAGGTTTGACTTGGGTAGCATAATAACGTTTTTTTGAATGCTAAAAACTTCTTCTCATCTAAGTGACATGGAGTCACTTACAATTGGGGGCAAAAAAATTTCACTATTAGAGCTATAGCTGCACTGGTTTTGGCGAATTAATTTATCATGGCTATAGTTACACTAGTGTAGGGCTAGTGTCTATCTCTTGCTCTCCTATCTTGGCATCACCTATGTCAATGCTAAAGATTCCTAGTTTTGAGAGTGGGTTGGTGATTGGTTTAGATGACATAAGAAATATTGTATCTCCACAAAGTAGCAATCTCACGAGTGGGACACTGGCATCACTCTCTCAATGTTGCTCTCACAGCTAGTATACCTAAGACTAGGAGAAAATCTGTTGTGTGGGTACATTCCTAGGGAACTTAGCTTTGATCATCTCAAAATGTTATAAGCACTAGGACCAGGCTAAGTTCGATGAGCCCTTCTCAACCCTTATGTGATCCTATGGACTCATAGAGGAAGTCTTACGGATCTTATGATCTCATTAGATCTCTCAAAAGATTTTATGAAATTATATGAGATCTTAAGAAAGATTGAACTCATGTATATGGTATTATGAGATCTTAAGAGGTTTTACAGGCTACCCTTTGAAAGCTATGTAGGTAAATTCTATCAAAACACTCACTCTTTCTCACCATTCCCATGCAAAATGTTATTTCCCATTGTTTCACAATATCAACACAAATCTTTTGTCCTATTTGTATATATTTTAACTTAGTGCAAGCTTAATATGGTTTCCCAATTTTGTTTTCAATTAATTAATTTGAAGTGGTGAGAGGTAGCCTTAGAGATCCTTAGAGATAAAATCTTGACATGTGGATGACTGGAGGTTCGAAGCTCTAGAGGTTTTTGTATTCTGGAGAGTTCGGAGAGAGGCTTTAAATACGCTATGTGTAGTATTTTCTCATTGGGCAATGACCTAGTGAAAGAGAGAGAAAGGCTATTGTATACGTTGTTGTTTTTTTTAAATTTGCATTCTAAGAGACATTTAACACAGAGTGAGAAAAAGAGATGGACATGAATACACTAAGAGGGGGAGAGAGGGAGATGTTTTAGCTAAGGTGTAAAACCTTACTATAATCATTAATTAGTGCTGCGACACATTAGAGAGAGATAATAATCTACGATTTTGGATTACGTATGAGAGGGAGAGAGAGAGAATATCTGTCTGTTTGATGAGGAGAGAGAAAACCTTAGTTTCTAAGGTAGATGGCCGTTTAGCTTGAATATGGGCATGCTAGTATTGGTAAAATCATTCTCTTACTTTTTGATATAAGATGAGAGGACATACCTACATTTTCACGTATGTTACATTGAGTTTTTTTTTTCTTTGTGTGTGTGTGTGTGTGTGTGTGTGAGAGAGAGAGAGAGAGAGAGAGAGAGAGAGAGAGAGAAAGAGAGAGAGAGAGGAGATTTTAAGTATTTCAATTTGTATAATAATATTGATGCTTGAATATTAAGTATAAAAGTTTCAAAGTAACCAATTTTTTCAAAATAACCAATTTTTTTAAATAACTATTTACTCATTTGTGGTTCAATTCTCCACATAGGCAATCCATTCTCTATATAGGAAATTGTATTATCTAGATAATAGCCTATATTTCTTATTCATTCTCTATATAGGAAATTGAATTACCTAGATATTGGCCCATATTGTGTACATAGTACATTGAATTACCTAGAAAGGGCCATAGCCATTGTCATTGTAAGCACTCGTTCTTTGCATCTTCTTGAACGATAGCTGATATAAAGAGAGTCCGTCATCTCTCATAGTTGTCATGGCAGAGGAAAGGTATGTCTTGTTAGGTTTAGACATGGCGTAGCCTGTGCTGCAGCAGAAAGAACTTTTTGTTTGCTCTCATTGTTGGTCTTTGCTGTATTTTTAAGCTCGATGCCTATGACTTTCGAAATTTTTTGGCTTAACGCTTCTAGCCAATTCCTCGCACCATGCATATCCACTGCTTAGATAGAAATGACACCGGCAGGGCTGGTCATGTTAACACAGCTCAGTTGTGAGTCACTGATAGCATGCCGCAAGTCGGCTTGTGGCTATTTTGTTTGCTGTCTAACGTTGTTTCTGATTGGGCTATCCCTCCTATCGTGGAGGCGACCTTGCTGCTTGCTGCTGCACCATCGAGTCTCAGCGAAGAAAGGGCCATAGCCATTGCGTCATTATAAGCATTCCCTTGGTACATTTTCTTACGTTTAGACATGGGATAGATAGCCTGTGCTGCAGGTTTTTGGTTTTTTTCTTGCTGTATTTTTTAGCTCCGTGCGTATTGCTTTTGAAAAGAAACAGCAGGATTTTTCTTGATGTAAAAACTTCTAAGCAAGCTTCTGTTCTATATACACATTGTGAGCTGTATGCTTCTACTCAATTGCTCACACACATGCATACCCACTGCTTAGATAGAAATGACACCGGCAGAGCTGGTTATGCTACACAGCTTAGTTGTGACTTGTGAGTTGTTGATAGCATGCTACAGGTCTCATGTGTCTATTTTCTTTCCTGTGCATTTTTGTTTCTGATTCGGCTGTCCTCCTAGGGTCTTCCGTCGAGTCTCCACAAAGAAGGGCCATAGCGTTATTGTAACTTGTAAGTACTCGTTCTCTGTCTTCCTGAATGATAGCAAACGAAAAGAGTGCCCATCTCTTAGAGTTGTCATGGAAACCCTCTTAGGTTTAGACATGACGTAGTCTGTGCTGCAGCAGAAACAAGAACTTTTGGTTTCTTCTCGTTGTTTCAACTTGCTGGTCGTTGCTGCATGTATGAGCTCCATGCCTTGGACTTGCGAAAGAAACAGCATGTGTTTCTTTGTATGAGTATGTTTTAGCAAGCTTCTGTTCTGTACATGCATTGTCAGCTGCACGCTTCTAGGCAATAGCTCATGCGCATGCATATCTACTGCTTAGATAGAACTGACACTGGCAGAGATGGTTACGCTACATGCCTCAGTTGTGAGTTGTTGATAGCATGCTACAGGTTTATTGGGGCTATTGTTGTGAGTTGTTGATAGCATGCTACAGGTTTATTGGGGCTATTTTATTTGCTGCCTAATGTTGTTTCTGATTCAGCCATCTGTGCTAGGGTTGTGGCGATGCTGCTGCTGCTGTTGCACTGGTGAGTCTGGACAAAGAAAGGGCCATAGCTGTTGCATCATCGTAAGTACTCGTTCTCTGCGTCTTCTTGAGTGAGAAACGACAGGTTTTTCCTTGATATGAATATGTCTTGGCAAGCTTTTGTTCTAAACATGCACAGTCAGCTTCTCGCTTCTAGGCAATAGCTCACACAAATGCATATCCACTACTTAGATAGAGCTGGATACATTACACGCTTTAGTTGTGAGTTGTTGATGGCATGCTTTAGGTTTGTTGTGGCTATTTTGGACTTGCGAAAGAAACAGCATGTGTTTCTTTGTATGAGTATGTTTTAGCAAGCTTCTGTTCTGTACATGCATTGTCAGCTGCACGCTTCTAGGCAATAGCTCATGCGCATGCATATCTACTGCTTAGATAGAACTGACACTGGCAGAGATGGTTACGCTACATGCCTCAGTTGTGAGTTGTTGATAGCATGCTACAGGTTTATTGGGGCTATTGTTGTGAGTTGTTGATAGCATGCTACAGGTTTATTGGGGCTATTTTATTTGCTGCCTAATGTTGTTTCTGATTCGGCCATCTGTGCTAGGGTTGTGGCGATGCTGCTGCTGCTGTTGCACTGGTGAGTCTGGACAAAGAAAGGGCCATAGCCGTTGCATCATCGTAAGTACTCGTTCTCTGCGACTTCTTGAGTGAGAAACGACAGGTTTTTCCTTGATATGAATATGTTTTGGCAAGCTTTTGTTCTAAACATGCACAGTCAGCTTCTCGCTTCTAGGCAATAGCTCACACAAATGCATATCCACTACTTAGATAGAGCTGGATACATTACACGCTTTAGTTGTGAGTTGTTGATGGCATGCTTTAGGTTTGTTGTGGCTATTTTGTTTGCTGCCTAACGTTGTTTCTGATTCAGCCATCTGTCCTAGGGATCTTGCTGTTGCACCGTGGAGTCTAGACAAAGAAAGGGCAATAGCTGTTGCATCAGTATTTGTTCTCCACATCCTCTTGAATGAGAAGCAACAGGTTTTTCCTTGCTATGAATATGTCTTAGCAACCTTTTGTTTTGAACACGCATAGTCAGCTTCTCGCTTCTAGCCAATAGCTCACATGGATGCATATGCACTACATAGAAATGGCATTGGCACAGCTGGATATATTACACACCTCAGTTGTGAGTTTTTGATGGCATGCTACAGGGGCTTATTTGTTTGCTGTCTAATGCTATTTCTGATTTGGGTATCCCTCCTAGGGTTGTGTGATCTTGCTGATTGCTATTGCACCGTCAAGTTTGGACAAAGAAAGGGCCATAATTGTGTCATTGTAAGTTCTCGTTCTCTGCATTTTCCTGAATGATAGGAGACATAAAGATAGTCCTGTCATCTCTCTGCTGTTATGACACATGAAAGGTACGTCCGATTAGGTTTAGACATGGCGTAGCTTGTGCTGCAGCAGGAAGAACACCTTTTGGATTGTTCTTGTCGTGGTCTTTGTTGCATTTTTGAGCTCCATGCGTATAACTTTCAAAAGGATTTATCCTTTGATTTTTTGTTTTCAGGTTCAAAAATCAATATTTTGGGTATGGCTGTTCAGGGGATATTGATGACAGATAAAGAACTCGCCCGTTCTCCCCTTCCGCACTTACCCCAGAGACTCTCTCAAAGACAGTCTAGCGGGCGCACGCAAGCAGTGAATGCAAGGACATTCAAAGAACTTAGGGAGTGGCCAAATTTCTTGGCGAGGGCATCTGATCTTTCTAGCAGACTCGATGATGTTCAGAAGCGAAACGTTAATATGATGTCCGTGTGGAGGGCTGGCCTACAGCCTGCTTCAGATGAGTGTGCAATTCGTGGATGTTTAGAACAGATTCTGTTTCCACAGGTGAATGATCTTGCAAAGAAACTAGGTTTCACCCTCGAGTATATGTCCGGAGGTTCAGGCAGAGCATTCAGCTTCACAGATATGGTTATCATCGATATCACCCAATCCCAAGATCTAAGGAATCTTTCTGCTCGAGTTTATGGGAATGGAGAGGGCAAAGGTCACTGGCAGTGGGAGGTGCTGGCGAGATCATTTGAAGAGGCCTTGAATAGTCCCTCGGAACGAAAAAAATGCATAGAAGTTTTACAGCAACTCTATGGCGATATGGTGAATGATGAGTCTATAGTGGGGTTTATAAGTAACTATAATCAGTCGGTTTTCTTTTATCGAGATGATGCAGCATCAAAGTCGCTTTTTTTCTCTCCGATCGTCAAGATAGATGATGCGCCACTTGAGAAATTTCTGTATGTGCTGGAATTTGCTGAACAGCGCAAGCACTTGAAGCTCTCCATGTCACGGGTTTTGGTGACAGAGACACCCACACAAGGATACACGCTGAGTCTTCCGCAAATAAGGGGTACTTCAAGCAGTGGTAGAACACTCAGGAGAAATATACAAAATGTACAAGTGAAGGCCCAAAGGAAGAAAAGAAGACAGCTCACCGCAGATTTGGATGTTTACAGTGAGGAGGAGTTGCATAATATACCTGTCTATCCCCTTGAGGACTTGGGAGTTACAGGAGGTGTTGTTGCACTTGGAAAACATGGAAATATCTTGCAAGGTGAAGTTCAAGGAGAGAGAGTTGCTCTAAAGACATTTGATTTGAGGAGAGAGACAGCACTAAGGGCATTCTTAATAGAGCAAAAAATATATCATCATCTGAAGAATTTGCAAGGCTTATATCTTCCCTCTCTAGTGGTCGTGGGTAGATTACCCCATACTTCGGTGTTGTATCTTGGGCTTACTAATGAGCTCAAGGGACCACCTATCAAGGATTTGGTTTCTGAAAGAGGTGTGAAGACGGCAGTTCGTGAGGCACTAGCTAACATACATAGAGAAGGGGTTTTACATGGAGATCTGTCGTTATCCAATATGCTATTTCATAAAGGCAAAGCGAAGTTTATTGATTTTGAATACAGTACGTTGTGTGAGACAAAAGAAGACTTCAATGCAGAACTACTCGAGTTGGAAGAGCTCTTTAGAGAGGCTAGGATGGTCTAGACTAGTTTTTCATGTTTGAAAGATTTTATAAGTGATTTTGGGAATGAAGCCAGGATGATCCAGAGTACCTTTTAGATTCATAAGAGATTTATGAATTGTTACTATGGTTTTCCAACTTTGTTTTGCATACATGATGTTGGTTTTGTGAGATAGTTTTTGGTGTGCCCGAGGGGCAAGGACTATCATGTCTCTTATTTTTGCTTAGTTGAAGTTTTAATTTAACGTGAAATGTATGTCTGCTCAGAGTTTCTTCTGCTTTACATGAAACGTATGTCCAAGAGTGTTTGTCTTTGAGAGTGTGTGCAACATTATCTTATGAAATGATCATGAACTTCGTTGCTATTGGGAGCTACTTGATACTATGACCTCTTAGCACTTCAACTTCAAGAATGTAAATGGTCAATTTTTTTAATTGAACACATCAATCTTTTATTATGATGCTTTGTGACGTGGCTTTTGTTTCTTGTAATGGTCTAGAAAGTAGAATATCATTGGTCATTTGTTATGAATATCTTGGAGTGATGTTGATCATATTTGCAAATGCTGTTCTTTCTTTCTCGCACATATATATGCTCTGTTGGTGGGTGCTTCCATCCAAAAGGACACTGGATGCCTCTTGTAAGGTTTACCCTTACAAGGTAAAGATAAGGTACAAATAATAAATCAAATGCATTATCAAATGAAAAAGGCCATGCCTTTGGGCTTCAACTTCTTTTTCCACGTCTCTATTGTGAATATCTACAATGGACACTAGAACGCTTGCTAGAAGTTGTAATAGGTACTATGAATATGGCTTTAAGATTCTGTAAAGTACGAAAATTTGCAAATTTTGATTGTATCATAGGTTTCTATCCTCACATGCGGGCATCATTTGAGCGAGTATGACCTATACATATTTAAATGGTAGCAATCCAAGTATATCTCTTCAACGAAACGTCCAAATGACGTTCCGTCTGCGCTGCTGCACTGCTGGAGATGTCTACTACACAGGAAAATAGGTTCCATGATTTGCACCACGAATTCCGCCGTGAATCCCGTCGCGATTTCCGGGCTGTACGGACTGCTGGTCTGTTACTGCTGCGTCGTGCTGCTCTGCTGGACTGCTTGTTGGAAGGTGTTGGAAACGCTAGAAGGCTTTTCCTCTTGCTTGATGCATGAAAAATAAGGAGGGAGAAGGCACTTTAATAAAAGACGTGCATCATCCATGATGGAGGAAGTCGCAACTGCATTGAAAAATCATTAATAACATTCCCTTCTGCTTAAATTGGCGGTAACTGCATGGCGTCCAAATAGTCCGCCAATATCTGTGGGTATTCCAAGAAGAACTCCTGGTCTAACCAAACAGCTTCATGTGTACTGCGCTCTCGGAATTTGGTGAAGAACTACCTCTTCCGCCTTCCGGAGCCATGCTTCCAACGATGAAGAAGGATCTGCTCAGGGTCTATAACTTCTGCTTCGTCCAGGACCTCTGGCTGCTGCTCATCTGCAATGTCTGTAAGTGTCGGTCCCACATACGGCTTCAACCAAGACACATGAAAGACATGCATCGTCCATGATGGAGGAAGTCGCAAGTGCATCGAAACATCATTAATAACCTTGGGTCCAAAGCTCCAAAATGACAACTTTGGGCATCGCTTGCCCACTTGCTTAAGTCTCTGCTTCATTATCCGAAGATAAACCCAATCGCATTCTTTGTAATGTACTACTCGCCTGGATTTGTTGGCTTGGCGAGTATATGCCTCCTGTGCTTTAGTGATCCTTTCCTTTACTGACTCCATGATTTCTGAGTAAGACTCAACCGTGCGGTTGGCCTCAAGAGATGGAGAAACGGACCTCGTCAAGAGAGATGAAAACCGCTTCCCAAATGCTGCTTCATAAGGAGTTCTGCCGATACTCGAGGAATGAGTATCATTCACGATGGCTTGAACCAAAGGTAAGTGGTGTTCCCACCTATTCTGCTGATCATTGCAGTAGGCCTTCAAAACATCAAAAGCCAACTGGTTGTAGATCTCGGTCTGGCCATCAGTCTGTGGGTGCAAAGCACTGGAGAACTGGAGACGGGTACCGAAGTTGGAGAACAATGCCTTCCAAAAGTGGGAAGTGAACTTCGCGTCTCGATCAGATGTAATGGTCTTTGGCAAACCTGTCAAAGATGGCAGCGGAATTGAATGATCATGCACACGCAGCAAAGTGAGAGAGAGAGAATGGAAACGCAAAGAACGCTTGATGAAGATGTATGTACAAGAGAGAGCCTCGCGTGGGTTTGCCTTCAGTAAGGCTCAGCTCTTCAATTGACTTGATGGACAAAATGAGGAATGAGGCACCACTTAAGTACCCTGCTAAGGCTTGGGTCGGCCACATCTACAAATGACCACAACCTCAATAAATGGATACACGACTTTAAATAAATGCCTAGAGTGCTGGGAAAAATACCAGACTCAGACCTAAAAATACTGGGGGTGGCCAGCCCACAACCAAGGGCCATGACACACGGGATTGACACATCTGGACATGTAACACATACTTTAACACCCCCTCTCAGATCCAGGATGTGGAACCAATCTGAGGGATCTGGAGTGTGTCCACACCACCGCCTGCCTGCTGAAGAGCCTTTGTGAAAAGATCCGCAACACTGTCCTCTGTCTTCCGACGAAGCCAGACAACCTCACAAGTGCCGTTACACGCTGCTCTATATTCAGCTTCTGTGGATGACCGACTATCAACATCCCCTGCCCAATCTGAATCAGTCCATCCCTGCACAAATACCTCCTCAACCAAAGTCCTCCCGGCTGCATAAAAGATGCCACAATCCGGGGTGGCCTTGAGGTACCGCAACAAGCGGAAACCTGCTCGCCAATGAGTTTTCGCGGGATGAATCAGAAACCCTCCGAAGAGCCTTTCCGGCAAGTTGGTCTTGATCTCCTCCAGAGATCCACCAAGCTCACGGACTCCTGAAGCATCTATCAACTCATCGCCAAGAGCTGAATGCTTCTTACTTACTACCATCGGAAAAGATGAAGGTTTGCACTCCGGTACTCTAGAGGCCACAAGAAACTTCGAACTCTTCTGAGATATAGCAATCCCCCTCTTGACCTGCCAACCTGAATCACACATCTCACACTCCGACTGTGAAGTAATCCTGATGTGGTCAAAACCACCATCAAAGCTGATGAGATCATCCACAATGACCCGCCCAAGGCCATGCTCCCTGTGAATGTAGAATTGTTGTCCTCCTGTAGATCGGTGAAGTCTCTGTGCCAAGCAGTAACACATACCTCGGACCTGAGTAACAACTCTATCCTCCATCGCATGTGATATCAACCCATAGGAACACATACCTCAGACCTGAGTACAAACCCTATCCTCCAGTGCATGTGATATCATCCCATAGGACCACATACCTCAGACCTGAGAACAAACTCTATCCTCCAGCGTATGTGACATCAACCCATAGGAACACATACCTCGGACCTGAGTAAAAACTCTATCCTCCAGTGCATGTGATATCAACCCATAGTTGACATGTAAATACTCTTGCAACCACTCACTAGCCGATCTCTGAGAAACTGCAAAATCTCCCTCATCCGGTACATGCTGCTCATGCACCACAAGACCAAGATCCACAACAGTCAATGGAGAAGAAAAATAATGATCCATAGCCCTGGAGTCTACCACTCTGTACACCCCTTGCTGCTCAAAATCTCCGAACACATAATGATCCATAGCCCTGGAGTCTACCTCTCTGTACACCCCTTGCTGCTCAAAACCTGCATGCAGACACTTCCTCCAGAAATGCCTTGTCTTGCCACACGGGCAAGTCTTCTCCATCTGATTGTCCTTGTTCTTAGCACCAGACTGTTGTTCGGTCAAGGCGGCCAAGCCCCCTCCGCTTGAGGTGTTGGCAAACCTTGGATCGTAGTCAAAGAAGAGGAAAGACCGAATCCGAGCATTCCCACTGGTTCACTTCCTTGGACGTCGCCGAATGAAAGAGAAAGGCGATGACGACGATCCCTCTCCACTCTTCACCACTGGCCGGGGGCAATCGTGAGACACCATCAGAATAAATCACGAGGCTCCAGTACCGACTCCATCAGTACCTTCCACATGCCGTAAGTCCCGTATCCTTGAAGCTGCCGACTCTCTGGAAACTGAGGAAGAACCGGGATCTTCCTCTCCAGCCACTCTTGCAACACACCTTCGTCATCGGCCTCGATCGGATTCTTGCCCTTCGTCGAAACATCGCCCGAAGCCATTGCAACGATCGCCAATGAATCTCTAGAACTCCCGTCCACAAACACACAAGTTTTGAACCGCTCTCACGCACCGAAAACGCTGCTGGACAGCCCTTTTCGCTCGCTGAAATTGCTGCTAAAATCACTGTTTTGACGTCCCGACACGCTCCCGAACGAAACACTCGGTCTTCAAGCAAACCGCTGATGTTTTGCCCCCCTTTGGAGCAAAAACCACAGCTGGGCAGGGTTGAAAATATGGCTGAATATTCTTGCCCCTTGCAAGAGCAAAAAAACAAAATTTTCCCCTCCTGACTGAAAACGCAGATTGCTGCCAAAAAATGCTATTGTTCAGGCTGCTGATTCCGCAGAAAACGCTGCTGCTGTCTGCACTGCTGCTGTCTGCGCTGTATGCAGAAAACGCTGTTGCTGTCTGCGCTGTATGCAGAAAACGCTGCTGCTGTCTGCACAGTATGCAGAAAACGCAGCTGCTGGCCGCCAAAACGAAGCTGTTTTTGCTCTGCTGCCTGCTGCCAAAACGCTGCTGTTATGGCTGAAAACGCTGCTGTTTCCTCTGAGCAGGCCGCCAAAACAAAGCTTAGAGCTTGCTCTGCTCTGATACCGTGTCAAAGATGGCAGCGGAATTGAATGATCATGCACACGCAGCAAAGTGAGAGAGAGAGAATGGAAATGCAAAGAATGCTTGATGAAGATGTATGTACAAGAGAGAGCCTCGCGTGGTTTGCCTTCAGTAAGGCTCATCTCTTCAATTGACTCGATGGACAAAATGAGGAATGAGGCACCACTTAAGTACCCTGCTAAGGCTTGGGTCGGCCACATCTACAAATGACCACGACTTCAATAAATGGATACACGACTTTAAATAAATGCCTAGAGTGCTGGGAAAAATACCAGCCTAAGACCTAAAAATACTGGGGGTGGCCAGCCCACAACCAAGGGCCATGACACACGGGATTGACACATCTGGACATGTAACACATACATACTTTAACAAAACCAGCAACAATGGGATACCAAAAACGAATGAAAAGATGAGCAACGTCTTCTGCTGTGATTGTATGCTTGCATGGAATGAGCATCACATACTTGCTGAAGCGATCTACAATGGTGAAGCACATTGTATTCCTGTAAGGGTGAGATGTAGGCAAAGGACCCACGAAATCCATCGAGATGTCCTGGAAAGGACCATCAGGAATGGGCAACGGTTGTAAGAGTCTAGGAATCTTCTGGTGTGAACTTTTGACTCTCTGACAAGTCTGGCATCACTGCACATACTCGTACACATCTCTCCTCATGCGTGGCCAATGGAACTGGCATTAGAGCTTCTCCAAAGTACTGTTGATGCCCCGATGACCCCCAACAAGAGAGTCATGAGCATCGTGCAATGCAGCTGCTCTGTATGAAGATGTAAGACAGAGGCGACCTTTGTAAAGTACCCAACCATCTTGAATGTTGTAGTGGCCGGGCTCACCAGTCAATGCAAGACTGTAAGAGGTACCAAACTCCGCAGAATCAGGATACTCCTCCTTCATGCCGTCCACCTCCACTCCATCAAGCTCAATGACTGTGATGGGCTGAACTGTCTGCGATGTGCCGGATTTCCGGCTGAGAGCATCTGCTACATTTGCCTGGAAGATACTCGATCATGCCGCCAAACTGCTGGAACACTTGACTCCAATGAGCCTATCTGTCGCTCCAATTGGCGCTTGGCATGGTCTGTAACCATTTCAGTGCTGCCTGGTGACCGGTCTTGACCACAAATTCACGCCCATAAAGGAAGTGCTTCCAATGCTTAAGGGCTGAAATTACAGCTAGCAACTCCTTGTCATAGACTGAGTAGTATGGTTGTGCACTGTCAAGTTTCTTGCTATAATATGCCACTGGTCTTTCCTGCTGCTGTAGAACTGCTCCAATGGCGATGTTGCTGGCATTGGTCACCACCTCGAAAGGCTCGTCCCAAGAAGCAAGCTTAAGGACTGGAGCTTCCATTGCCAATTTCTTGAGAGCATGGAATGCCTCAAGTGCTTTGCCGGTAACTGCAACTCTTTGGCGCTTTGTCTTGCACCCTTTTAGAAGATCTATCAAAGGAGCGGAAACATTAGAAAAATTCTCCATGTGTCTGCTGTAGGCCTGGCAAAGGCCCACAAACGATCTAATCTGCTGAGCTGTTTGTGGGATCTCCCACTCTTGGATGGCTTGAATCTTTGCTGGATCCAATCGAATGCCATCTCCACTGATGATGAACCCGAGATAAGCAATCTCCTGCACTCCAAACTCCCTCTTCTTTGCATTGGCGTAGAATTGGTTGGCCTCAAATGTCTTCAAGACCTTCTCCACATCCAACAAGTGCTGCTCATAAGTCGAAGAGAAGACGAGGATGTCATCGAGGAAGATGAAAACACACTTGCCGATGAGAGGGGCAAATGAGCGATGCATCGTCTTGTTAAAGGTTCCTGGAGCTCCTGTGAGTCCGAATGGGATGACCACGAACTCAAAATGTCCATGTTCAGTCCGGAATGCTGTCTTCGGGATGTCTGCGTCGAAGATCCGAACCTGGTGGTATCCACTCTTCAAATCTATCTTTGTGAAAAACTTAGCTCCATCTAATCTCTCCAAGATATACTCTATGCGAGGCATTGGAAACTCGTTCTTGATGGTGAGCTTGTTCAAGGCTCGATAATCCACACAAAGACGTGCGGTCTTGTCCTTCTTCATGACGAACAGGACTGGGGCTGCAAATGGTGAAGATGATGGTCGGATAAATCTGGCGCTGAGAAGGTCTGCTAATTGAGCCTCGAGTTCTCCTTCCAAAGCTTTGGACAACCGATAAGGGAACTGGCTAGGTGGTGATGCACCAGGAACCAACTCAATGTGATGGTCCTCCGGTCTGGAAGGTGGAAGCTGTGGAGGTAAGCCGTCGCGCAACATGAGATGCTTGTACTTGGTGACGAGGGCCTCCATCCCTAGTTCCATTCCTGGCGCCACTGCTGAATCCGAAGTGGATCCAACAGAAGAAACTGTCTACTCTGTGGACTGCTGCGAGTGGACACGAACATACAATAATGCATAATCTGCACCCTTCCTGAGTACCCTGCGGGCTTGTAGATGGGAGATCAAAGGAATCCTTGGCAGGCGTCGGTCACACACAATCGTGATCGGTGAAGCAACTCCTTTTGTGATGAGTAACATTGCCTCCTTGGTAAAGATAACTGGTGTGTGAGACTCCATCCATGGATTTCCCAAGAGCATATCACAGCCGGTGAGAGGGGCAACCAAGAAGTCCCGCTCGAATGAGGCTTGCTGGATGGAAAATTGCACCTCCTCTGCTTTCTGAGTGATCTGCAGTCGAATGCCGGGGGTGAAACCATGAACATCCATGTCCACTGGGCTGAATGTGCACTGCAAAATGCGAGCCAATGCTGGAGAAATCTAATCCTCCGTACTCCCAGTGTCAAACAACACCGAAAACTGGCGGCCCTGGGAAGTGCCACAGGCGCGAAGCAAACCGCGAGGTCGCGGAGCGCCCTTCTGCTTATCTTCCATCAACACGCGTGGAGCGTGAAGAGTGGGGACATGATGAATGACTGCATTTGTTGTTGGAGCGGGGGCTGGAACTGCTGGAGTAGCCGCTGTGACTCTGGATGTAGAAGGGGTAGCTGCAGTCGTGGCAGCTTTGCCTTTCCACTTCATACAATCCTATTTCCTATGCCCTTTGGTGTGGCAATAGAAACATCTCTGCTCTCCCATGTATGCTTTCCGCTCCTCCTCAAAGAGAAACCCTCCGAGTACGCCCGCTTTCTGCTTCTCATCGGGCGTCTGCTTGACTTTCGTCTTCTTACCCTTATCTGCTTGGGCCTTGTCTTCTTGGCTCTTGTTGCCTCCTTGTGAGTTGGCAGAACCTGTCGCCTGCCTTGGCTTTCCGCCGTTGAGCTCAAGCTCCTTGTATTGCGCCAATGCCACCGCTTCCTCATGTTTTGGGGTTGCGGTTGCGAATGGAATACTTGATGGAACTATCTAGTCCGCGTGAAACATCTCTGCTCTCTCATGTATGCTTTCCGCTACTCCTCACAGAGAAACCCTCCGAGTACGCCCGCTTTCTGCTTCTCATCGGGCGTCTGCTTGACTTTCGTCTTCTTGCCCTTATCTGCTTGGACCTTGTCTGCCTGGCTCTTGTTGCCTCCTCGTGAGTTGGCAGAACCTGTCGCCTGCCTTGGCTTTCCGCCCTTGAGCTCAAGCTCCTTGTATTGTGCCAATGCCAACACTTCCTCATGTTTTGGGGTTGAGGTTGCGAATGGAATACTTGATGGAACTATCCAGTCCGCGTGTGAAAGCACGAAGCTTCTCCTTCTCGGAAGTCCCGATCAACTGTGCTAATGTGAGAAGTTTGCTGGAATAAGTCACCACTGGCCTGCCTGACTACGTCCAAGCAGCGAACTCATCCTCCAATGTGGTAAGAAACTGGGGAGGTAAGAATCTCTGCTTGAAATCTGAGACGAAGGTGTCCCAGTCAAAGTGCGACATAGGGATCTGTGTGTAAGTCGGACCAATGCTGCCACCATGTAACCGCCTTGCCTGTGAGATGAGGGGCTGCCAAGTGAACCTTATCTTGCCGGTCCCTGATTTTGGCCAACGGGAAGTGGGTCACAAACTGGTGGATGAACTGCGTGACTGCGCTATGGTCGCATTTGCCATCACATTTGACAAAATTAGGCGCACTGCGAACCAAAGGCTACTGGTTTGTGCTAGAAGAAGCACTTGCTGCTGGGCGAAGCAATTCTTGGAACTCTTTTGTGCGAAGCTTGCGCTCCTCACGCTGCGATCTCGCAAATTGTTGCAAAAGCATCTGCAGGCCGTCCTGGTCTAGATTAGAGGCATTGTCGGTCTCCTCTCGTCGACGGAAGCCTCATCCGTGGCTTCGTCCCGATTCTCCCTCTTCTTCATTGATGCGAGAAAGCTTGCTTGGTGGACGGGCTGAAGATTCTGCTCCCCCACTGGTGTGGATGCACGCAAGGCCTCGACTTGGTCCTGCACCAGAAAAATTGAAGTGGATAGAGTATCCACCTGAGCAGTAAGCAACTCTATCTTGTCCGACATGTCGGCGATGCTTGAGATCAAAAGGTCTCGAATATCCTCCAATGTAGTCATGGTGACTTGCTTTGCGTGCTGCTTACTGGAGAAGACTGTTGTTGGTGAAAAAAAATCACCCTAGTTCTTGCTTAAGTTAGTGACAAAATCACTCTGCTGCTTGTTGATTGAAGGCTTGAGTTAGTGAGAAATCACTTTGCTCTGATACCAATGTAACATGCACCAACCCTTGATGAATGACTCGGTCGGCACACACCCACTTGTGCGGAACTTGAGGAAACTGAACACAGAAAACACCACTGCAGATAGTGCTTACGTGCGTGCGTGTGTACTCACTTCAAAGCAATGATGCGGGATGAGAGAAATCAGACTGGGATGGGGAACGGATACCAAAAGGTATCCTTTATGTTTACCAGCTGTTTTTACACTGTTCGGGCAGTAAATACCCGGCTGCGAACTTTTTTTGATGATATCTCTTCAACGAAAAGTCCAAATGACGTTCCGTCTGCGCTGCTGTACTGTTGGAGATGTCTGCTACGCAGGAAAATAGGTTCCGTGATTTGCGCCGCGAATCCTGCCGCGATTTCCGGGCTGTACGGACTGCTGGTCTGCTGCTGCTGGACTGCTTGTTAGAAGGTGTTGGAAACGCTAGAAGGCTTTTCCTCTTGCTTGATGCATGAAAAATAAGGAGGAAGAAGGCTCTTTAAATACCCCTCTAGGATTTTAGCCGACTCACATTTGTTTGTCCTCCACTTTAATCAAATGATTTTAGTTGTTTTAAAACCATTCAATTTTGACTGAAATTTACCCAAACTGGTCCCTCCGCTACTCCGCCCGTCCGACCTCAGAATTGAGATCTGAAACTTGCGTCTAGCTCGTCCAGTTCCATAGCTCACCCGGAGACTCTCCGTAGCGGCATACGACAACTGCGGGATTTT
>NC_141088.1:28499868-28667368 GCF_041138505.1 Cibotium barometz | reverse complement strand
TGGCTTCACAAAGGTACCCTCTAAGCTTTCTCAAAGCATGGAGAAAAGCCATATGTCAAATAGCACCAAATTAAGGAAGATCATGCGAGATTCTTGCCAAAAAAAAACAATATTAAATATTGCTTTATTTACCTTAAAAACCTCACAAAAAATCAAGAATTATTGTTTAAACCTTACAACACCTTCAAAATCACCCTCTATGATTATTGCTGGAAAATTAATGAACTTAAGAAAAAAGATTTTGGTGCCTTATTTTGTGCTTTTACTTTTGTATTAACTATCAAACTAAACTATTATAGAAAATGCAATGGAAAGATATAATATTATTTATGTTTTATATCATTTATTTATATATATTTTAGTTATTAATCACTATGTTAATATCACATTTATATTATTTCTAAATTTAATAGAGGAAGAGCAGAGAAGAGAAGAGAGAGAGAGAGAGAGAGAGAGAGAGAGAGAGAGAGAGAGAGAGAGAGAGAGAGAGAGAGAGAGAGAGAGAGAGAGAGAGAGAGAGCATAATTTTTAAATTATGTAATACTCTCTTTTACATCCTATACCCCTTTGTTTATGGAGGCACGAAAACAAGATAAGATTTTAAATAAGGGCATTGCCTTCTTATTGTGTGAGAGAGATAGAGTTATAAATCAAATCTTTAAATCTTAAAGATTAAATTGGATTCTTTTACTTGACTTTATTTTTTAAATACCTTTTATGTTTTGAAGATTTTAAAATACTAAACAAAAAATTGTAGATGAATCTCAAATGAATATGTATTTTGTCCCCCTATCATTTTTACCTTGCTAATTAATTAACGACCTTATGAAAAGTCGACAAACCTTTGGAAAATTCAAATAGTACCCCTAAGAAAGTGTGTAACAAATCTTCTCTATGCCTGATTTGGAAAGTTTTGACATCTGGCATGCACTTCTTTTTCTCGACATTTCCTCTCTGCCTGTCATTGTCTCGAGAAGAAGCCAAACGTCTCTATTTGAGCCATCTTCACATACTTTCTTAGAATACCTATAAGATTGATTAGGCATAAGAGTTCGCTCTCCTGTTTCTATCTGATAGAGAACATGGTGGGGCTTTACCTCAAGGATCAACTGGGGAGGGCTGATGATTGAGCATGGAGAATCAGTGAGCTATCTCCACATATTCTTGAATTTTTCTTCAAAAATTTGCCCTTCAATAGAGAGTGGAACTCTCTCTTGTTAGATTCCTCACTAGGAGTTATACCTTTCAGAATGACTAGGAAATGATCTCCAATACTTGGGTCTCCAATGATTGACCATGGAGAATCAATGGGCTATCTCCACATATTCTTGAGTTTTTCTTCAAAATTTTACCCTTCAATACAGTGGAACTCTCTCTTGTTAGATTCCTCTCACTAGGAGTTATACCTTTCATAATGGAACTCTCTCTTGTTAGATTCCTCTCACTAGGAGATATACCTTTGAGAATGAGTGGGAAATGATCTCAAATACTTGGGTCATTGAAGTTTTGGATGATCCAGCATGTTCGTAGCTCTGTCTCAATTGCTATATAAATCTTATCAAGTGTCTAGCTTGAGATGCAGAAATGATCTCCAACATGTTCGTAGCTCTGTCTTAATTGCTATATAAATCTTATCAAGTGTCTAGCTTGAGATGTAGAAATGATCTCCAACATGTTCGTAGCTCTGTCTCAATTGCTATATAAATCTTATCAAGTGTCTAGCTTGAGATGCAGAAATGATCTCCAATACTTGGGTCTCCAATGATTGACCATGGAGAATCAATGGGCTATCTCCACATATTCTTGAGTTTTTCTTCAAAATTTTACCCTTCAATAGAGTGGAACTCTCTCTTGTTAGACTCCTCTCACTAGGAGTTATACCTTTCATAATGGAACTCTCTCTTGTTAGATTCCTCTCACTAGGAGATATACCATTGAGAATGAGTGGGAAATGATCTCAAATACTTGGGTCATTGTAGTTTTGGATGATCCAGCATGTTTGTAGCTCTGTCTCAATTGCTTTCTTATCAAGTGTCTAGCTTGAGATGCATCTATCTCACCCATTGTTGAGGGTGAGTGAGAGGTCTGCAAGTGTGCCAACCTCGGTTGTGAAAGTTGACCAACTCATTCCAAGCCAACCTCTCTCTTAATTAATAAGAGTGTTACCACCTTGCTTGTATGAAGCATCCAAACATATGTTAAAGTCCCATAAAAAAATATAGATTCCTCTTCCCAAAGTCGCACATTTCTAACTGTGCTTGCCTCCTATCACCTTTAACATCAGAAGTATATGCACATGCATTACATTCCATTAGATCGGCCATCTATACCCACAAAGAATATAGATTCCTCTTCCCAAAGTTGAGGATTTCTAACCACAATTGCCTCCTATCTCCTTTAACGTTAGAAATATATGCACATGCATTACATTCCATTGTATTGGCCATCTATACCCATAAAAATATATAGATTCATCTTCCCAAAGTTGAGGATTTCTAACCGTGATTGCCTCCTATCACGGTTAGAAATATATGCACATGCATTACATTCCATTGTATTGGCCATCTATACCCATAAAAATATATAGATTCATCTTCCCAAAGTTGAGGATTTCTAACCGTGATTGCCTTCTATCACCTTTAATGTTATAAGTATATGCACATGTTGTCAGGCTTCCATGTAAGCTGCCCTAGCTCTGTGAATTGAGCTTCATGCAAAAAACGTGAGAGAGAAGATGAAGAGCTCAAGAATACATAAAATAAACCTAGCTTGGCATACCATGTTTAACCACCCAACCATTATATATACCAGTGACCCCGGGCATCCAACCAGTGTGTACCTTACTAGTAGGCACACACCATACTCACGCCCCCTATGTCCCCACCACTGGTACCCCTATGCTACACATCACTGGGTCTTTGGCCTACAACCGTCACCCACGAACATTACCCATTCACACTTATTAATATAAGCGGTGATGTGCAATACTATGCTGCCATTGGTTTTCCCATGCAACGCTTGTGTGTCCCATGCATTACTGGCGTGTAAATCCCATGTATTAGTGTGTACGCATCCCACATATTGCCACATGTAAGGGCCATAACATTCTTTCCCCCTTTTAGGAATCATCATCCCATTGCCACATGTAAGGGCCATAACATTCTTTCCCCCTTTTAGGAATCATCATCCTCGATGTCAAACTGAGGATAACGCTTACAAAACTGAAACTCTATTTCCTAAGTTGCATCTGTCAAGGGACTCCCGAAGAATACAATCTCGCAATCGTCTTTCTCTACATTCCAAGATCTATTCTAGTCCATAATCTTCTTGATCAAGTTCTTGCAATGCAATCATACCCTTAACTAAATTATCACTGTCGTGAAGATAACGCTTCAATCAACTCACACGAAATACTGGGTGGACATGATAGTCTTGTAGTCATGGCCCACAATTTCTAGGCGATAACTTAGTAGATTTACCCACACGAAGCGTCTCAATTCTCCTAGGAACAAGTAGAAACACTTTCTCCCCCTCTTGTTGTTCTGTGACATAAGCTCTCAACATATCCCTTCAAGACTTGGTTGACTCTCTCAAACTGACCATCAATTTGTGGATGATGCTACCAAAATTTACCTATAAACTGTGGATCTCTATCTGACACAATGGATTCTGGCAAGCCATGTAATCCAAACACATTGGCAATAAATAATTTCACTAGTTGCAGAGCTTCAATTTTGTTCATAGTAGGAACAAAATGTGCCATCTTAGTTAATCTATCCACAATGAGAAAGATAGCATTATAACCTTTCCTGGTTCTGGGTACCATAATGAAATCCATGGAAATACTCTGCCATTTCCTCTCTGGAATAGGCAACGGATGTAACAACCCTAGCGATAATAACGTGACAATGTAAACAATGTAAACAATGTGTAACATAAGGATTAATATGTTTCTTTAAATGTGGCCATTAGTAGAAATGCTTAATGAGCTTAATTGTTTTCTTAATTCCTGCGTATCTAGCACATGGACTATCATGACATTCTCATGTCACTAATATCCTCAAATTATGTGAGTTCGTCGGAACACATATCTTGTCGTTCCTCTTGAGAATTCCATTCCCAATGGTAAATCTACATTTACCAGGCAATAAATCAGACGAGGCTAATTCCTCATCTACTTGGCTCGCCTTATTCCAAAACGATTGAACATATGGATCCATCTTTTGTTTTTCACGTATTCTATGAATGATCCCATTCTCGACTATATAACATTCTCTTTTCTTTGTTTCGATAAGATTTCCATGCAAAATTCTTGCATCAATTCAGCCCATCTTGCTTGATGGCCTCTTAAATCCAACTGGTTACAAAAAATACTGATCCGTGTATACCTTAAACTCGGCTCCATACAAGTAATGCTTCCACACCTTGAGTGCATGTATAACTGCATACAATTTAAGCTCATGTGTGGGTCACTTACGTTGCGAACTATTGAGTTTCTTACTCTCAAAAGCCACTCATCGGCCTTCTTAGCTGAACATAGCTCCGATGGCAATGCTACTTGCATCTTTCTCAATGAGACAAAAGGTAGACGAATCCACGATCTTCAACACAAGTGCAATTGCAACCGCTTACTTTTATTTATTAAAGGTAGACGAATCCACGATCTTCAACACAAGTGTAATTGCAACCGCTTACTTTTATTTATTAAAACTTTGATGTTGAATGTTCTTCCATACATAAACAACGATAACTTGCACAAGTTAGTCAATGGCGTTGCTATTTCATAATAGAAGATAATAAACTTTCTATAGAAACTAGATAGTCCACGGTTTATAGGTAAATTTTGGCAGCATCATCCATAGACTGATGGTCCCCACGGTTTATAGGTAAATTTTAGCATCATCATCCATAAACTGATGGTTAGACTGAGAGATTCAACCAACTCTTGGAGGATATGTTGAGAGCTTATGTCGGAGAATGATAGGAGGGGGAGAAAGTGTTTCTACTTGTTCCTCGAAGAACAGAGACGCTTCGTGCGGGTAAATCTACGAAGTTATCACCTAGATATTATGGACCATGGAAATTTTTGAAACGAGTCAGATGTGGCTTATAAGTTAGACTTACCACAAGACTATCATGTCTACCCAGTATTTCATGTGAGTTGATTGAAGCATTATCCTCATGACAGTGAAAATTTAGTTGATAGTATGATTACATTGTAGGAACCCGATCAAGAAGATCGTGGATCAGAACAGCTCCTGGAACAAAGAGAAAGATGATTGTGAAGTCCTATTCTTTGGGAGTTCCTTGTAAAATGGAAAGGACATCCCTTGACAAATGCAACTTGGGAAATGGAGTTTCAGTTTCGTAAGCGTTATCCTTAGTTTGTCATTAAGGATGATGATTCCTAAAAGGGGAAAAGAATGTTATGACCATTACACGTGGCAATACATGGGACGCATACACACTAATATGCGAGATTTACACGCCAGCAATGCATGGGACACATAGGCATTGCATGAGAAAACCAATGGCGGCATACTATTGCACATCACCGCTTATATTAATAAGTGTGAACGAGTAATGTTCATGGGGGTGACTGTTGTAGACCAAAGACCTAGTGATGTGTAGCATGGGGGTACTAATAGGGGACACAGGGGGCATGTGAGTATGCTATGTGGCTGTGGTAAGGTACACATTGGACGCCCAGGGTCACTGGTATATATAATGGTTGGGTGGTTAAACATGTATGGCAAGCTAGGTTTATTTTAGCTATTCTTGAGTTCTTCTTCTCTCTCACATTTTTTGCATGAAGCTTGATTCAGAGAGCTAGGTCAGCTTGCATGGAAGCCTGACAACATGTGCATATACTTATAAAATTAAAGGAGTTAGGATGCAATCACGGTTAGAAATCCTCAACTTTGGGAAGAGGAATTTGTATATTTTTGTGGGTATACATGGCCAATGTAGTCACTCCCCAAATACAATGAAATTATGATAGTACATTTGTTAAACGAGTCCTTCTAAGAGGTGGTGTTGGGTTGGAATCCTTAGGATTCTGGCAAGCCATGTAATCCAAACACATTGGAAATAAATAATTTTGCTAGTTGTGGGGCTTTAATTTTGTTCATAATAGGAACAAAATGTGCCATATTAGATAATCTATCCACAATGGCAAAGATAGCATTATAACCTTTCATAGTTCTGGGTAAACCTATAATGAAATCCATGGAAATACTTTGCTATTTCCTCTCTAGAATAGGCAACAGATGTAACAATCTCAGTGATTTCACATGCTTGAATTTAGTAACTTGACACTGTAAACAATGTGTCACATAATGATTAATATGTTTCTTTAACTGTAGTCACCACTAGAAATGTTCAATGAGCTCAATTGTTTTCTTAATTCCCAGGTGTCTAGCACATGGACTATTGTGACTTTCTCGTGTCACTAATACCCTCAAATTATCTGAGTCTAGAATGCATATGTTGCCCTTCCTCTTGAGAATTCCATTCCCAATGGTAAATCGATGTTTACTAGATAATAAATCAGATGGGATTGGTTCCTCGTCTACTTGGCTAGCCTTATTCCATAACGATTGAACATACGGATCCGTCTTTTGTTTTTCACGTATTTTATAAATGATCTCATTCTCGATTCTACTGAAACTCATCTAATACATTATATGAGACAATGCATCGGCATAACATTCTCTTTTCCTCGTGTATATAAGATTTCCATGTGAAATTCTTGCATCAATTCAGCCCATCTTGCTTGATGGCCTCTTAAATCTGGCTGGTTACCAAAATACTTCAGTATATCACGATCCGTGTATACCTTAAACTTAGCTCCATACAAGTAATGCCTTAAACTTAGCTCCATACCTTAAACTTAGCTCCATACAAGTAATGCCTCCACACCTTAAACTTAGCTCCATACCTTAAACTTAGCTCCATACCTTAAACTTAGCTCCATACAAGTAATGCCTCCACACCTTAAACTTAGCTCCATACCTTAAACTTAGCTCCATATAAGTAATGCCTCCACACCTTAAACTTAGCTCCATACAAGTAATGCCTCCACACCTTAAACTTAGCTCCATACAAGTAATGCCTCCACACCTTGAGTGCATGTATAACTGCATATAATTCAAGCTCATGTGCGGGCCACCTACGTTGCAAACTCCTGAGTTTCTTACTCTCAAAAGCCACTCATCGGCCTTCTTGGCTCAACATAGCTTTGATGCAATGCTACTTGCATTTGTCTCAAATGACAAAAGGTAATGATGGATCCACGATCTTTAACACAGGTGCAGTTGCAAACGCCTACTTTAATTTATTAAAACTTTGTTGTTGAATGCCCGTCCAAACATAAACAACGGTAACTTGCACAAGTTAATCAATGGCACTACTATTTCAGAATAGAAGATAATAAACTTTCTATAGAAACCAAATAGTTCTAAGAAAAATATGAGTGCCGTAATGTCCTATGGAACTGGCCAAGCGCCAAGATCACTGCTACTTTATTCGGATCCATCTTTATGCCTAGCGCCGATATAATGTGTCCCAAATACTCAACTTCCTCTTGACATAGGAAAGTCTTTTGTTTATTGGCATACAACACATTTTCCCTAACCACGCCAAATACTTAAAAAAAAGTGTGGTTCGTGCTTGAGTAACGATTTACTATAAACCAAAATATCATCAATAAAATCCACCACAAATTTACCCATGAATGGCCTAAAGACATTGTTCATTAAAATCATAAATGTGACTGGTACATTAATAAGCCTGAATGGCATTACAAGGTACTCGTAATGACCAAAACGAGTACAAAAAGCAATCTTAGATACATCTTCATCTTTAATACAAATCTGATGATATCCACTTTTTAAATCTATCTTACTAAATACTTTATCTCCATCTAGAGAATCTATCAAATCATCAATCCTTGGCATTGGAAATTGATGTTTTATAGTAAGTTTATTTAAGGCTCTATAATTGATACACATTCGAGAAGAACCATCTTTCTTCTTAACTAGCAAAACTGGAGAAGTGAATCATGAGAAACTAGGGGGGCGAATGAGTCCTTTCACTAGGTACTCCTCAATCACCTTCGGCACCTTGTTCTCCTTAACCAAACTCATCTGGTACAGAGATCTATTGTCTGCAATTGTAGGGGGCACAAGCTCTATTCGATGCTCCACATTTTTGCACGGAGGCAAAGAAGAGGGTAGGTCAAATTCGAAAACATCAAAAAAGTCCTTCAGAATTTTCTCTGCAAAGATTTTGTGGCATTACAAGCTGGAGTTCCACTTTTGTGTGTACAACACTTATAACTTTTTGAACCCAACCTAAAAAGAGAGACTTATAAGATATTCTAAGAATTTGTATAGTAGTAATTAATGGATTATTGGGTAGATCTGGCTCACCTTTTATGTGATGCATCCTCCCCTCATCCTTGAATTAATAGACATGCGTTGCAAAGTCGATGAGAGGCTTCTTCCGTGCATGCCATTCTTTCCCTAGCACAACATAAAAAACATGCTAGTCAAGTAATATCAAAGTTGGGCTCCTTGAATTAGGATTGAATGGTGAGACCAAGGCCCACAACCTGTTGGTCCCAAGCCTCTGTTCCTTTACCATCTATACTAGCTTAACTATGTACTGACAACTTTAACTTCTTAACAAGTTGAGAACTAACCACATTATGGCTAGAGTCCATATCTAAGAGTACCTTCACTGGTTTCCCTTAAATCAAACCCTTTATGATAAGTTTTGTAATAAAAAACTGGTAACTGTCGTGACTAGTCTCTGAAGATAAGATTGTATCTATAGCCATGGGTACCCATTTCTCAATTGACACTAAGAGTATAGAATGTTGGGGTGTATGCTCTGGAGTATCATCCAATAAATCTTCCTCGCCCCCCATGATTTGAATCTATAGGCTTAGTGGTCATATTTGTAGCTATGTGCTATTTCTTCAATGAGCAATCACGCCTTTGATGCTTGCCCATACAAGCATAACATAAGCCTTCACTCTTTGCTTTCTCAAACTGTTCTAGAGTGAGAGAAGATCTATGGTCATTCTTCATTGACACCTTTCTCTTAACTCCTGCAAGATTCTTTATAGAGGAATGTACACTAGCTATAGATGCCTTTTGCTTTTGCCCACTAGTGTACCTCAAAGCTTCATAAGTAGATCGCATAAAATGAGACTTGGAAACTTGACCCACTGTTTGATTCATGAACTAAAGCCATTTCTATAGATTTAGATAAAGCTTGACACTTCTATTGGCACACAAATGGTCAAAGTTTATCATTTAAACCCAAGGCGAATTTATGAACCTATAAGAAATCTGGTAAAATTTGCAGAATTTTCATAAGCACCTCTCGGTACTTAACAGCATACTTCTGAACTGTAAGATTCTTGTGAGAGATAAAAAATCAAGAATCAAGGGCTCTACTCTGCTGATCTGGTGACACAAAATTTTGAATAAATATATCCTTAAATTCCTCCCGAGTATTCAGGATTGCCTTATCCTTTTGAATTTTTCTCCACCAATGATGAGCCACATCCTATAAACTGTATGTAGCATGTTGGATTCTAATGTGCTCATATGTGATATCATAAGTAAAGCATTTTTCCCACTTAGAAGCCATTGATGTACTGGATTAGCCATGCAAGAAGGTAAAGTGCTAGTGTACTTTTGTGGTTTCAAATCCTTTAATGCAAGTTTTGGTTTTAATCCCTTTTCCGGTGTACCCTCATGACTACCAATGTGATGGGTATCCGAAGTCAGCATGGCTGAGATACTATAGGTGTTATCATAGTGCAGATATCATTCATAAAAAGTTCATTTTCTCCTTTTTCTCTCTGTTGAGATTGAACAGCTGACAATGGCGATGGGCTGTGTATGAGAGCACAAGCGCCACACAAAGGTGCTTGTGGCTTAGCTTAGCCACAACACCTACAGGTGGAGAAGCCAAAAAGCTAGCACGATCATCGAAGAATGACTAATTGTATATTTGGCCAAAGTGACCAAGCACTTCTGTGCCATTTGCAATTTGCTAACTATTCAATTAAGTAATGCTATTGTAATAGCTTCTCTAGTAGACAACCTCCAAACCACATGACTAATCAACATAGAATGTGGTGCTTGTTCAAACTGTTATACATCAGCCGATCGTACCAGTTCAACCTCACTGGTAGTGGTGGTGGCAGTGGTAGCCCAGCTCCTTGTTGCGACCATTTGATCGAGGCAAGGGGAATCCACCACCGAAGGGATATCAATGGTTTCATTGCCGACGAGGTAGGGGCATCGCAAGATAGAATGCCCTATCTAGATCAAACACCAACTAGAGATACAAACTCCTTTGCCAGTAGTGGATTATTAATAGCGCCCAGCTAACATTGATAAACATGGTACTCATTACTCAGAATTTCAACAATGACAAGGAAGAAGACCCACCTATCTTAGCGGTGACATGGTCCCACAAGCAATGGCAGCTTCCAAAGATCAGGGAAATTCCCCACCCAAAAGAAAAATTGCCCGCATGGCAAGACTAACAAAATATATGAGAGAAGGTGACATGAATGGTAGGGGAGGCCCAAAAAAGGGAACGAGTCCCACCCCATCTGGTCGGTGCTCTCATGATAGTGATTATTGTGGAGGAAATTCTGAAAGCAACAGTAAAAGTACAAGAAGCTCCCACAGTTTGTTGGGGAACAAAGCATGCTAGACTAGGACTTCATGAAGGCATAGTTGATAATGCTAGTAAATTAATGCCAAATCCAGACAAAGGGTAGTATGGGAAGATTTAAAACAGATAAAAAATCAATATGATGGACTAATTTTTGAGTCAGGTACCGAATTATCAGAAGAAGCTCCTTAGTAAATTGGTGAATCCAGTAGTAGAGACAGATACGGTGAATACAGAACTAAATGCCGCTGCAATAATGGCTTAACCAGATTGGGACATAGCGATTCTTGAAGTAACACTCAAAGTCAAGTCACGATCCATTCCTTGCATTCTACTGGATGGAGGGTCTGGAGTTAATATTATCTTAGACAATATGCGCAAGGAGTTGGGGCTCATGGAGTTAGAACCCGCTCCTTTCTCAGTTTCGATTGTAGATCAAAGGCATGCCAAGACCTTAGGGTTGATTCGCAGAGTACAGATCCATTTCGTAGGATGTGATTATTCCATAGTGTTTGTAGTAATGCAGATGGAGGAAATCACTAGAGCCTATCTGTGCCAATGTTGTTGGGATGGCCATGGCTTTGACAAGAGAAGATTAAGCATAATTGGGCTACTAACCAAATAACATTATGGAAAGGCAAGGAGATGATCAAGGTTCCTTTCTCAGTTTCGATGGTAGATCAAAGGCATGCCAAGCCCTTAGGGCTGATTCGTAAAGTATAGATCCATATCGTAGGATGTGATAATGTTATGGAAAGGCAAGAAGAAGATCAGGGTTCCTTTCTCAAATTCGATGGTAGATCAAAGGCATGCCAAGCCCTTAGGGTTAATTTGCAGTGTATAGATCCATGTATAGATCCATATCATAGGATGTGATTATTCCATGTATAGATCCATATCATAGGATGTGATTATTCCATAGTGTTTGTAGTAATGCAAATGGAGGAAATCGCTAGAGCCAATTTGCGCCAATTGCCATGTATTTGATAAGAGAATGTCAAGCATAATTGGGCTACTAACTAGATAACGTTATGGAAAGGCAAGAAGAAGATCAGGGTTACAGTTCGGGCTCCGACTAAAAAGTCACTAAATGTGCTAGGCCACTTTTTGCCGCCAAGATTTGAATTGCCTAGCAGGTTTGGAGGAGGATGAAGAAGAAAATATATTAAATGAAAATTTGGATTTAGTCTCACTCTTTCTTTGAGTTAGATGTGGACCGGATTATTGCCCAATATGGTCCTTCTTTCCTCATGATGTAACTAGAAGTTGGCGAGGGCCTAGTTCTTGTCACATAGTTGAAGGTAGCAGTGTGGAAGCACGAGTAGGCATGACAACTTCGGATGATGATCTGGAAGGCCTCAAAGCGTTTATGGCTACAAAATGTATTCATGAGGTAGAAATGCAAAGAATCTGCAAAGTAAAGGAAGATGAATTAGAGGACATGAACTTGGGGGATGCAAACAATCCATGAAAAGTACGAGTAAGTACCAGGCTAAAAGACACTCTTAAAGGGGAGCTATATGAACTACTTAAGAATTATATAGATGTTTTTGCCTAGAGTTACACCAGCATGAAAGGCATTGAACCTCAATTCTATCAACATTGCATCAATCTAAATCCATCAGTAAAGGTATTGAATGAATCCAAATTCTGCCAAGCAGTTTAAAGAAGAGATTGACAAATAATTGTAAGTTGGGTTTATTTACCCCGTGGATAAAGCATGTTGGCTGTCGCCAATTATAATTGTCCCCAAGAAAAATGGCAAATTAAGAGTATGTATAGATTAAAAGAAGCTGAATGCAGCCACAGTGTCAGATCTCTTCTCGCTGCCATTTATAGATTCCCTGTTGGATGTGTGGTAAGTCATGAGATGTACTCTTTTCTTGATGGATTCAATGGATATAATCAAGTTCTAATGCCTCTGAGGATTGGGAGACTGAATGAGCATGTTTGCTTCAAATGTAATGACATTTGGACTAAAGAGTTGTTCCAAACCGGACTTTGGTGGTGGGCTAACGGTCCTTAAGAATGCATGGTCGATGGCCAAGGAGTGCGATGTATGCCAATGCTTAGGCCAACCTATACGGTGGACCGAATGCCTCATAATCTAGTGTTGCCCTTGGAATCTTTTCAAAAATGGGGGCTAGATTTTGTAGGTTCCTTTAAACCCCCTACACAAAATACTAGTATATTATGGTCACTCTACACTGACTACTGCACCAAATGGGTGGAAGCTTGTGCCTTGAGGGATAATAGGGCGAAATTTGTGGCCAAGTTCTTATATGAAATGATTATGACATGGGTGCCCAATTGAATTGGTAAGTGATAAAGGAGGGCATTTTCTTAATGTTGTGATCTATAGATTTACGGAACACCATACGATTATCTATAAGAAGTCAATAGTGTATTACCCTTAGGAAAATGGCCAAGTGGAATCCACCAATCAAATCCTCAAGAAGGTGGAAAATGAAAACATGACAGATTAGGATCAGAAGCTCTACTCTGCATTATGGGCTTTCTAGATGACTTACAAAGTAGCGACTGGGCTAACTCTTTTCTCCCTGGTGTATGGTTCAGAGGTGGCAATAGTGCCCATGGAGTTTATTGTGCCAAGTCTTCGAGTAGTTGTTTCATCACGTCTTCCTATTAAAGACCCCTTATGACATAGATTAAATCAACTAATGGCCTTGGACAAAAATTGGTTTCAAAGCTCCTAGATGGCAAAAGTAGTACAATCTAGGCACAAACTCTGGGTGGATTGTAATATAAAATTTTAAATTTTTGAAGTTGGTAATCTAGTATTGTCCACACCCTATAAAATTTAAGCTTAGGTGGGTAGGACCCTACCACATTTTGGCTAAGATTGGTCCTAGTAACTTTTCTCTGGTCATGATAGACGATGTTTCTTTGCCTAAGCCAATGAATGGGTTCTTAGGCCAAAAATTGGGTCCATGAAAAATCCTAGCATTTACTCCTCTAAGTTGATAAGTATTGACTTAGCTAGGTCTTCAAACACCTTATCCTCTAGAGTCATTTTGACAAAGTTTCAATGATATTGTGGCATGTCTTTTTTGTGTCATTGTTGAACATCTCTTCCTTGAATACGAGCCACTTGAACACTAGATCTTCAAACAATCCATGCACATATATCGATGTCAATCTTCAAACACTAGACCTTCAAACAATCCATGAATATATACTTGTTGTCAATCCTTCGATTAATGATCTCTTGGTAACCATATGACATTTTAGAGCCATTGCAAAAAGATGTGGATTTGACAGTGATTTGTGTGAGATTTGGTGTAGAATAGCTCTCTTTTTTGTTTTTGAAAAGAACGCTTTTTGCTTAATTTTTAGATTAATTTGTTGTTTTTGTTGTTGTTTTGGTGGTTTTTCATGTTCTAAGGGCTTGCACATAGTTTGTATTAGGCTTAGTTTGCATCCATTGCATCAAACAATGCAATATAATGTAATTTTTAGTGAATGTTAGCTCTCTTTAGTTTAAACATAGATCTAAGATCATTAATTCTAGTTTAATTATGTGTTTTTTGTTGAAATTGTTTGGGATAGAGTGTTAGCAAGCATTAGGATTAGCTTAATATTTCAAAAATTTTCTTAAAACCATAAAAAAAATCCTTGAATTTGACTAAATTCTCTTAATGGATTGGTTTTTATCATTAAGGGTGATTAATCTTATTTAAGAGGCTAAAAATTTAGAAAACGTGTTAATTGGGATCTAAATTGATCATATGAGTAGTCAAAATTGGGATTTTTGAGTGTTTTGAGAGCATCTAGATGCATCAAAACACCTAATCACATCAATTTTTGATCAATTGGAGAAATTTGACTCTCTTTGCTTAATTTTATCTTAAAGAGGAGACTATAATTAAGAGTCTAATTAATCCCTTAATTTAGATTAATTTACACAATTGTTGATGCACAAAGATTAGTTTTTCCTTGCTCTATTTCAATGATGTGCTCAATTGTGTAAATTAATTAGGGATTAATGGTTAATTAGAGTTCTTGATTAGTGTAAAAGAGGGAAAGATTAATGAAAGGATTAATTTTAAATTAATCCTTAATGACTTTTTTACATAACTCATTAAGGCTAATGAGCATTCAATGAGTAGATGCTCATGAGTTGTCAATTTGTCCATTTTGGGGGTCATTTATGGAGGGTGTAAGGTGTGTCATTAAAAGGTTGACTTTTTTGATTCCCAGTTACCTTTTTAGGAAAATGCCCATACCCTTTTCATTAAATTCAAAAATATTTTTTTTCCAAAAAATAAAATTCTTATTTCCCACTAGACTTAAAAAAAAAAGCGTGAAAAGCCAGGCTGTAAAGACCAGCCCGTGAAAAGGTCCGGTGAAAGTGCAGCACGTGAACGGCTGGCACGTGAACGACTTGGATGTGAACGGCTTGGGTTCTCGTGCAGGACATGAACGGCTTGGGCGTGAAAGTGCAGGACGTGAATGGCTTGGACGTGAAAGTGCAGGACATGAACGGCTTGGCACGTGAATGATTGGGGCGTGAATGGCTGGGGCGTGAACAGCTTGGCACGCGAACGACTTGGGACGTGAACGGCTTGGACGTGAAAGTGTAGGACGTGAGCGGCTTGGATGTGAACGCTTTGGGACGTGAATAGCTTGGCACGTGAATGGCTCGGACGTGAATGGCTGGGGCGTGAACGACTTGGCATGTGAATGGCTGGGACGTGAACGGCTTGGCACGTGAAAGTGCAGGACGTGAATGGCTTGGGCGTGAAAGTGTAGGACGTGAGCGGCTTGGACGTGAATGGCTTGGGACGTGCATGGCTTGGACGTATACGGCTTGGGACGTGAACGGCTTGGACGTGTACGGCTTGGGACGTGCGGCTTGGCACGTGAACAGCTTGGCACGTGAAAAGGTTTGTTAAAAAAAAATAATAATAATATTCCGTTAAAAAAAACTCCGGAAAACACCCCTATTTGGAGGCCGGTATCTCCTAAACTGTATATCCGCCGATGAAGGTGCTCTAGGGCTTATCGAAAAGCTGACATCGAGCTCTTCGCCTTTGGACTTGGTTATCTGAAGTCAAAATCGACCATTTTGGCCTTCGACCAACAGCCTCAAAATTCGACCCAAAAATCGAGGCAAAAAAACAGCCCAAAAACCACAAAAAAAGCGCGAAAACGACGACGAGTCATATTTGGGCTACTTTTTGAGGGCCTAAACGACAAAATCACGGACAACTCAGGGAAACAAAGTTGTAGTACTCCAAAATTACTACAACTCTCTCATCCAGAGTTTTTCAAAATTCCTTTTGGAACACCCTCACAAAAACGTGTTGTGAAACATAGAAAAAATTCTCGAGAAAATTTTTCGTCTTGAGAGACAGTGATGGAAAATAGGTTTTACGACCTTCTCTTCCATCTAGGAAGTTTCTAGAATACGCCTTTCTCAGAAAAATATCTCAGAGGTCATTCATGTGCGTATAGTGCCTAAGTTAATTAGGGCAAACGGACACCCGTTTGATCCAATGAAGAGTACGCCAAGCCTCTGAAGGCTGCAGGCTATGGGAAAGTATAAAAAGCAAAAAAAAAAAACCATGTGATTGCTCATTAAGGAGCATTTAGGCACTCTGACATGGACACGATGGAGGGATTGCCAGGGATCACACAAGGACTCAACCCAATGGCTATCATCTTCGAGCCATTGAGATCTATGCTGCAAATTCACCTCCCAATGCCGTTGGCCATGCCTATAACAAGTGTGTCATTGGGTTTTACACCCCTTGTCACTTCGATTCCACTGGGCTTTGACCCCTGGCCTAACATTCCTACAAATCCTATAAGTACCAACCCTTTCCTGAATGCCCACACCTTGGACGTACTGACTAGTCTAGGAAGGGGGGTGGCCCAAGGACTCGGTGAGTCTCTTCCAACAAAAGCACTCACATAAAATACGGCCTCAATGATTCATACAGAAATACGGCCATACAAATTTCTAAAATTATGGGCAAATATGACAATGGAACAACAGACCTTGTTCAATTTATTCAAATGTTTGAACAGAGATGTGAAGCCTTTGGAAATCCCAACTGCCCCACTAAGGTACATGCGTTGAACTTATGCTTAGAGGGAAAAGCTAGTCGATTGTTCATCGCATTAATGCCGACGATCAAGACCAACTTCAAAACCTTGAAATCAGCCTTTTTACATGGCTTTTCCAGACAAGGTGATCGGTGGAGTGCAACAATAGAACTCTATTCAATTGAACGTCAACCCAATGAATCCATTAGAGATTTTATCCTTCGGATAAAACTCTTGGACTCACGTCGTGAGTCATGGGAAAAATTAAATGATGTTCAATTGAGGAGATGTTTCATGATGGGCTTGAAGAATAACAGCTTACACAACTTGATCATTGTATCCAATCCGAAAACATTCAATCAATGTTGCAAAGAAGCAATACGTTTAGATAACAACATGCTAGAAGATGATCATGCTACGAGGTGTTCCTCATCTAAACCAAGTGAAGCAATGGCAAAAGAAAGATCGATCTCGGAATTGACATTCCCCAAATTTTATGTAGCCTTGCTTAAAACCTTACAGCAAACATCTCTAAGAGAGGATGAAAACCTTCAAACCCAAACATCCTTAATGCCTCTAAAAGTGAGGAGCGAAATGCCTTGTGTTGAATGCAATCACTACGATCATCCCAATCCTCATTGTGTATACAAGGCACACGTTCTTCTATACTGCATATATTGTAAAACCTTTGACCATGATACTAAAAAGGTGTCCCGCTTCATCCACAATGGAATCAAAACCTCCATCTCCCGTGCACCAAACAAAAATAGTCCAAAGGGTAGAAACTGCTCAGGAAGCAGCTAATCGGACACTTCAGTGTTTCTATTGTCATGGACCTCACAAGGTGGCTGACTGCACAGTTTGGAATACTTCTATGCCCATAGTCACTGACACCTTCTTTGCGACCAATGTGTGAATGATGTGGCATTGATCACATGTTCCAAGATTGCCCAAGACGAGTTGCTTCAATGCAACTTGTCTCACAAAATACAACTCTTAACATCTTAAGTGTACAAAATGGGTAGTTGTCCACAGTGCCATTGAATGTGCTTACATGTTTACAAGCCAAGGCACGACAAATAATCAAAAAGAACGTAAAAGATAGTACCTCAACATGGGTAGAAGAACATGCTTTAAAACAGAAACCAAAAGAGAAAACAAAACCTTTTAAAACCAAGAAAAACAAAGGACAACAAACTGTCAAAACCAAGGTCGAATTAAAAGACAGGGAAAAGAAGTCTATACAGGACATAAACCCAAAAGGGGACATAAATACGAAAGAGCCAAAAGCTATACAGGATGCAGACGCATCCACATCAAAGACCACCACAAAAACCTTAACAACCATATGTATGACACATGATACAAAAACCCAAAATAAAATTTGATCTAGTCGCATGGGTAAACATAATGAAAAACTGATAAACCAAAGAAAGTCAGAGAAGGAAACAAGTTCTAGTACATCACTAAGTGAGGATGAAACAAGTTCTTACTTTTCACTCAGCGCACCACATAGACCAATCAAGAAACTAGAATCCACCCAACCACCCCAAATGGATAATAATGATCACATGACGTATGCGGAATGTACAAAGCAAGCTCAGGAGAGCACGCTCAGCTTGGTTGAATGTCTCATAGGGTCACCGGTTGTGATTGAACCTCATAATGCCAAACCTAAAACAGAACCAAAATACAAAGCCTAGAGAAGTACCACTTTCCCTTTCAAGAGGAAGACATACTCTCTACAGAAGAGTCATTTGAAACAGATTGTATGAACTATAGGCTTGAGAAAGCACGTGAGGAATTCGATAATTCCCTTATAAGATAAAAACAGTCTCTCAAAACCTCATTTGGAGGAATGTTTTTCTCTCATAATAAAGCTAGCATCACATCGGCACTTGTACCTTTAATAGCTCAACCTAAGTTATACAAGGACATAACGAACTACATAAAATAGGACTGTGACGATTCACAAGTTTCCAAACAGCCCTCATTAAGAACTGTCAGAGGGCCAAGTGTGCCAGTGTACACATTGGGTACTCGTGAAAAAGCTGAGACCCAAACAGAGGATGAAAGTGAATGGGAATATGAAACAAAAACAGGATCTGAAGCTGAAACAATAATCAAAACACCTATGGTTCCTTTGGAAGATTCTATCATGGTATGGTTGTATTTCCCTATAGGCAATGATGTTCAGCACAAACACGCATTGATTAGACCTCAAGCTAGTCATAACATCGTGATGACAATAGACACTTGGGTGTCATTGGGACAACCTAAACTCATCCCTGCAAGCAATAGTATTGCAAGAGGAGCCAATGGACAAAACATGGAAGTTCCAGGTTCCTTTAGAAACACTCCTCAAACAATTGATGGCGATATGGAATTTACATTCCATGTTACCCTAGATTTCCTTGAGTATGATGTTGTCTTTAGTGGACCTTGGATAAGTGAATCGTTGTATTCACTACATGATTCCATGCAAACAGTCACCTTGAACACTCCTGCAGGCAATGTACAATCGCTATTAACGGGAGGAAGAAACCTTGCAAGAGCTAGAACTTCCAACATATCTTACTAAAAAGATCCCTAGGATTTTGGTTGCATTGGAAATTGCAAATAAAATCACCACAGCTCAAGCACAGCTTTATCCAACACCACGAGAACACAATCTCACGACTCTTAAGCTATGGGATTTGTTAGGAGACAACCAACACTCACGGTACATCCTGAAAGGATTACCTTTACACAAGACTTGAACATACCATGTCTGGGGTACTTTGAACATAGAACATACAATGTATATTTTAGAAGGTTTAATCTTGGGGCATAAATGGATTGTTGATGCCCAAGCACCATTGTGCTTTGCTATAGCGATAAAGTCATCATGATGGTCAACGATAAAAAGTTGGCAATACCATACTGCCAGGAAGAGGACCCAACTTTAATGGATATCTATGATGCTAAACGCAAAAGGATACAAGCCCCTTCCACAAAAGCCCCTCTACACAATGACCTACCATCTGCTGCATCAACCACTGACTTCGATAAAGCATTAACTCCTTCAACCCCATCCTTACACCTATGAAGTTCAATGTCAAAACCTCACAATCAGCAGAGCTATTCCTGAAGAACTTCCCAGAGCCCAACCATCTATCTCTAATAGGGAACTCAAAGGAAAGACCCCAGAGCCTATGCATTTTCATCGACAAACCTCAATAAAGGAGACAACCACATGCTCAAAGGCCTCGTCATCGTCGACAGCCACTCCACAAGAGACTCTAACCTCATCATCATCAACAATGCCCATAAGTCTCAAACCCACAGCCTTAGCACCAACCAAAGTCAAGGAAGCCCCCAAACCTTCCATATCAACCCTAAAGAAAACTCCACCAAGACTCCCACAATCACAATATCTTAATAGTATCAAAATGTGGGTGGAGAAGCAGCTACTTGTAGCTCAAGGCTACTATGAAGGTGCTAATCAAATTTGGGAGTCTCAACAGTCAAAACCTCTTCCTCAATGAAGCACTCGAAAGCCAAGGAAGAAGAAGAGTACTCCACAACAGCGTAAGGTATCAAGAAGGCAATTCCTTCATATGCTTAAAGAAATAAGCACACAAAAAAAGCCTCACTCACCACAAACCTTAGTGAGAAGAACACCAAGGTCTCACATGGTATGGAAGCTCAAGTAATCACAAGCAGACCACAAGAACCCTCTCCCAAAAATGGAGGAGCCACAAGAACGTGCTTGCGCTCAACTCAAAAACAAGGGAAACCAATAGGTAAATTTTCCTATTGCCTCGGAATTGATGAGGGGTAACTCCAAGCTTCAACCTCCTGCCACAATGGAGGATGTAACCCTCTCTTCTTTATAGCTCTACATCATCATACTCCTCCTGATCAGTTGTCACACCGGTTCGGTTATCATCCAATGAGTGGCCAAACACTCCTCTCTCTTACCCTTATGGTGACTACACAAGCATAATGATAGAGTAGAGAAGTAAGATCAAGACTCAATTACATATTGGGAGTGTATTGCATCATGAGAGAAAACTTACTATATATAAGGCTATAAGTGTTCACACATACACTTAAACTATGGCTAGCCAGGTGCCCAAGGCTCAAAAGTGGCCCATTGCTTATACAATGCTTAATCTCATAATACATATGAAGTACATTCACAAAGGATTAGCTTGCTACCACATGATCTTGGAGTGGGTGGCAGTATTTGTTAATCCTAAAATGGGTTAATATCCATCAACCAACCATGACAAGTCACCATTATTTTACCTCAAAAGTCAAAGTGCAACTTGCAAGTTAAAAAAGCACAAGCAAGGTATAATGCCCAAAGAAAAGGAAAGCATCTTGTAGGACTTATTTTTTTAAAGGGGGGAAATGGACTCAATAAACAAACTATGGAGATCCAGAACACATCTAAGAAACGTATCTAAGAGCCACTCTTGCACCCCGGCATAACAGGGCACATATCTTGTTTCTTCTAATTTGCTCACATTTTTGTGGCTTTGCTTGGACACATGTGGCTCAATTCTTAGTGTGTGCATAATTGGGATATTCTCCAACATGCAATTTTTGCTGTGTTAATAAACATGGAGGCCTAAGTTGTATTGATTCGTTTGAATTATTAAAATTTTATAATCAAATAAGACTTTTTTACCTCTTTCTTTTGATCGAAAGAATGAAAGATTTATTTCGATCGAAGTAATGTTTTGGTTGAAAGATATACTTTATCTAGATAGATCGAGCTCTTTTTATTGAAAACACTAAAAGTGCTTGATTTGCTTCTTTTTGTTTTTGTTTTTAAGTGTTTTTTCCTTTCTCATTTGATTTAGGTTTAGAAATTAATAAATTTAAATATTTATTAGTTAAATTATTTCATCAAATTGTAAATTTTAATGCTTTAATTTTTTATAATTTATTACAAGTGTTTTGGTTTATGAAATCATGCTGATTCACTTGTGTAATCAAAATTTTAAAAATCAATATCAAAAAATAAAAAATTGTGTAAGATTAAGGGACGCAATTTTTAATTACCATTTCTTGTATTACATGTTGTGATGTGTGTGAACACACTAGGACCAGCCGGGGCACTTTTTCCCTCTTTAGGAGGTTTTTTTCCCTTGTGCTAGTATACACCCATCTTGGGGTATACTTATCGTCTTTGTATAACACACATTCATTATCTATCTATCATCTCATTAGTGTGTGTATATGTGTGTGCATTTCTACAACCTTGTTTATGTGCTATTGCTAGATGGGTGTGCAGACACACGTGAAGGCATCATCAGACACTCGCCACACTGGATCTTGTCTATGGGCTACACTTCAGTGACATCGATCTCTACATCTTGTAAGTAAAGTTTCTACTTACTTTAATCTGTATTTCTTTCATACACCTTGCAGGTCTCCATTGTTAGATGATCACTTGGCACTTGTAGGTTGCGTGATTACTTTCTTGGGTATTATAAAAAATGACAGACAGTGGTGTATTTTGGATGTTATTCGCTGAGGATAAGCTTGACGAGACCAACTACCCATTATGGTCCTATATGATGCGGCATGCATTGGTAGCCAAAGGGCTATGGAATGTTGTGGTTGATACTAAGAAACATCCTGGTTTCTTTGCTACTGAATGTGTTGCAAAAGGCACTACAGACATGGAATTAGTTTCACATGGTACATTACCACAAGATAACATACCTCCTATGCAGTAACAAATGAAGTGGAATGGGAGAGATGTGCAAGCACATGCACTGCTTGCTTTGTCAGTCAAGAGGAGTATCATTTCTCACATTCGGTCATGCAAAACTACTAAACATGCTTGGGATGCACTTGCATCATTGTACCAGGTACGTAATGAAGCACGTGTTACTTATCTAATACACAAGCAAGTAGAGTCAAAGCATATGAATAAGGGAAACTCCATGGATAGTTTCCTTACAAAAATCAAGGAATTTCAAAAGTAGTTGGCTAGTGTTGAGATGAAGTATGTTCTGACAATTCATTGGTGCCTATTGTCTTGAATGCGTTGCCAGACTCGTATCAAAGTTTTACTTCTACCATTAGACTCATGATGATTGAAAGGCAATCCAAATGCCTTGAAGCTTGAGGAGTTGGTTTTTGTGCTCTTGCAAGAAGAGAAATTAGGTAAAACAGATCTGTCATGCGTACAAGAGATTAGGCTTTTGCTGCTAGTCAACAAAAAGGCAAAGGTAAATCCTTCCCTCAGGGTAGGTACAAGCTGAAATTAGAGTCATCAAGCAAACTTGCAGACAAGGAAGGTGACAAGCCAAAGAAAAAGGGCAAATGCAACTATTGCAAGAAACCTAGTCACTACATTAATGAGTGCAAGAAGCGTGGATGGAGAAGGAGAAAAAGAAAGACTCAGGTATGGCTATAGCTGATGCGTCAACATCTAATGTAGAAAACAATAAATATGCACAAACTATGCACATGATGATTGGGCTTTCATCGTGCAATGCAGTTTTGACCCTTCACATAAGGATGTATGCATGGCTATTATAGATGTACATGTCTAGTATTTTGACAGTGTTGCTAGTAAGCACATTACTTGTCATCTTGCAGTTTGTTCTCATCACTTGAATCTGCTCCACAGGGAAACACTGTTACATGTGCAAACAGATCCTTATATTATGTAAAAGGAGTTGGTAAAATTGTTCTCACTGTTGTAAATGGTGGAACAATCACACTCTCGGATACATTATACGTACCAATGATCAAGAAGAACTTGTTATCTGTCTCTGCCATTATTAAGGCTGGCTTAGTGGTTCAGTTTGTGGATAACAGAAGCAATACAATTGTTGCTTCTGGTACTTTGTCTCATGGCCTTTACAAGCTAGATGCATATGAAAGATAAAAGCATGTTTATGTACAGTTTTTATGCCCACAAAGGCAATGGGTGATGCTAAGTGTTATATGCACATATGTGTGTATATACTAGGAGGCTAACCCACATTAGGCTTGTGAGCATGGGAGCATGGGAACAAGCTCTAGTGGAGCATGGGTTAGGACTAATCTTAAGGGTTAAGATTAATGGAGCATGGATTAGGACTAATCTTAAGGATTAAGATTAGGATCAAGCATCACACATGGGAGATGGAGAGTCAAGAGTCACTCGAGGGCCCTCCTATATAATAGGGACATGGGGCACACTCAAGGGGGACTTAGGCTATGGTCTCTTGATGTTATCTTGAGGCTAGGTTATGTTATGTTCTCTTGTGTAGAGGATCATAACTACTCACCTACCATTTCACACTATAGCTACATGCTGATGGATTGGAGTTATAGGTATGAGACATCAAGGTAAAGGTATGATGTACTTCATTATAATTCATGTGTGCGTCCCTTGGGCTCGGGGGTGGTCGAGTGGATGAGTTTATGCCTGATTTATGCATGTTTATGCGTAACAATTATCTAGAGAGATCTTAGGGTTTTAACAGTAGTATCAGAGTAATATCTAGTTAATTGTTGTTGATATTTCTTTTTTATTATAATTTTTGGTATTTTTTGAAGTAAAATTTAATATTTACTAAATAAAAATATTATTTTATTGATTTATGTTGATGATTTGAATGTGGATCGTCGATATGGCGGTTGGAACATGTGTTTCTTCTATTCAATGGACGAATTGACATTGCGGGGGAATTCTGTGAGTTTAATGCTATTTTTTTCTATTTTTGTGGTTTAAAATAAGTATTAATAGAAATTTTTACCAAAATACTACATATTGTATTGTGGATATTTTTGGTAGAATGAATTCCTTGATTTTCTATAAATTTTAGGAAATTTTTAAAAAAAAATTTAAGAAATTTTTTGAGTATTTTTATGGTTAAAAATGTATTTTTATTCATTTTTGTGAGTTTTTCCGTGGGTATGCTATCAAATTTCTGCTGATTTATGTAGTAGGGGGCAGCATGTTGATGTATGGAATGCTCTCCCATTTGCGTGGGATCCTCTTCGCCTCTCTCAATTCTGATTTTCCCTTCTTTTTTCCTCCCCCGCGTGTGAATGCCTCTTAATAGGGACTTTTTTATTAAATATTAATCATAATTAATATTTAATTATTTAATGCCTCTTAATAGGGACTTTTTTTCCTCTCCCGCGTGTGAATGCCTCTTAATAGGGACTTTTTTATTAAACATTAATCATAATTAATATTTAATTATGATTAAGCAAAATTTAATTTTTGCTTAATCCTCCTCCTGATTACAGAGAAGGAGGGGGTGGAGAGAGAATGGAATGAAGAGGAAGGAGAGGAGAGAGGGGAGAAGAGAGAGAGAGTCCTCTCACTCTCTCCCTCTGGTTTTTTGCGCGCGTGGGGGGGTTGCTACAGGCGGCGGGTGAAAAAAACGCCACCCCCCCTAAAAATCATTTTCTAAGCTTTAAAAATTTTCCAACTTAGATACCTAGTTGCTTATATATCTAGGTGAATTGTTATTTTTCTACCCTAACTTTATTGAGTTTATTGGGTAGTTATCATTAGAAAGGTGCCAATAATTCAAAATTCTTTTCTAATGATGTACTCGAAAGAGTTATTCCTTGATGTGGTCTCAGGAATATAGAGACACGTTCTAGTATGTAAAAGTTTGGGATAAGGCCATCTTATTTCTTTTATAAAGGATTTTATTCATATCTCCTAGACGGCATACTAGGGAGTTTCAAATTGGTAAGGTATGTATGGGTGGTATCATGGTGGTATGGGACGCTAGCGATCCGTCACATATATTATCGTATGGGATAATTTGGGCTCAAGATTGTTGCTTTGCTTACATCACTTAGCATGTTGACCTCAACATTCAAAGACAATCTCATTTTCTGAATTCATTTAAAGTTGTTGTGTGGGCATTCTCTAGATAAACTTCTTTTATCTATAGCCTGCATGTATTGATGAGTGTAATCTCGTCGGCATTTTCACTTATTGAAATCTCTTTCTTTAGAGTTCAACGAGTTTATCTTGTTGTGTTCGGATTAAGGAAATTTGGATTTTTCCTTTGTTGGTATTTTTTTCTCTAGCTCCGTACTTTAGGTGATTTATACAGTCAACCTGATGGTTTACGGATGGACATATGTGACTCATCGAGACGTTGATGACTCTCTATGTTGATATGGGTAACTCGGGACGCCGATAATTCCATGAGCAAATGTGGGGTACATCGGGCCGCCAATGGATACCTGGTTCCTGCTGTTATAATGCCATGTTTTCCTACTTTATTCTAAATGGTTACAATGAGGAAATTACTTTGAGTATGAATTCCTATGATCATCCGCAGTAGTTTGATGGGCAAACAGAGTGTATGAATCAGATTGTAGAGGATATGCTTCATGCATATGTCTCTGGAGGAAAAGCATCAAATTGGAAAAAATATATTCCAATGATGGAATTTGCATATAATAGTTTTAAATATACGGCTATTGGTTTTAGTCTGTTCATGCTTATGTATGGGTATCAACCCAGGGCACCTATTGATGTCGGTCTTAAGGATATCGAGCTTGATGCATCGAGGGATTTCTTGCGTGATATTATGTAGGAAATACTGACCGAAGCTCGGGATTCTATCAGGAGTGCTCAGGATAGGGCACGGTTCTATGCTGATATAGGATGCTCAACTTGGTCTTTTAAACTAGGAGCGTTGGTTTATTTAAAAGTTCCTAAAGATTTTAGACTTTGTCAAAAGAAAAATGCTCGAATTTATCTCCTAGATTTTGTGGTCCATTTCGATTTATACATCGGATTGGAAGAACTTAAACTATCTCTGTGAGATCCCACTGCCCCCTCCACACACCGGATTCCCGGTAGCTGGCAGCGAAAGCAGCTCCCTCATGCGTGGGGCAGGGTTTCCCACTCGGGGCCTCGCCCTCGAATGTCTGGGCACGAGACTAAGTTGGTGGTCATTCCGAAAACCGAAACCGGGAAAATTTCCCATGCCCGAAAAATGGGGACGATTCCACCAAAATTTTTTTTAAACAAATTTTTCTAATGAGGTCAAGATACTGAACTAACCTTCATCTGATTAAATCAGATAGAAGGAAAACTATTACAGACTTAACTTGAAGGAATCAACGCTTTTTTCCTAATTGAATCAGGCACAGTCGTTGATCTATTCATTAGAGAAGTCTTCAAGCTTTTATTTAACTGCTCGAGTTCTAAGCGTATTCCTATTGATCAATTTTATTATTAAAACTCTACTGATTCCAGCCTAACCCCATCCGGCCCATGGGTTAGCCACCGCCCAACCACTGGAATTGGTAGAACCAGACAAGTACTCACCACCCATAATTGAATGCCTTTCTTAACTTTTGCTTTAGAATACAGATACGTATACACTCCTCTTTAAACTTTAACTTTTAAAACAATCCATGGACAAACAATTATTGGTTACAGATGTCATAACTCAAAATTTCCATTCAATCCTTGTTTCTCACAAAACAGTATCACTCTGGACTCTCCGTTGAGACCAGCAGGTCAGCAACGAGATCCAGTAATAGATTACAATAATTTTCTCGTCATCATACATATATATATCTTCCACGACATACGCATGGGTGTCCTAAGCACCGCGAGCCCGTGCATCGCCTGGTCAGAACCCTCCAGGATCCTCCTTAGGTGTCATGGCACTTCACTCAGGGACCGCTTCGTCGGCCCTCGCCCATCGTACCAAAAGCACACCATTTTTCACCATACCCAGGCTGGTCAAGACCTGGGCAGGCTTTTGCTGCGTGAGTCCTCCTTTGAACACTCCCTGCCAGCTGTTGCAACCGAACTTCCCTTAGAAATACACATATACCAAATGCTCCCTCCAGCATTCTGGGATAAGACAGTCCTTTAAGAAAACAGGGTTTCTATGCAAGTTTTCAGTTTTGGTTTTCTTTTGAATACAATGAGTATATCTTAATTCCGTATCCCAAGACTTCTAGATCACAGGTCTGGATTCCCAAGCAGAATTCCTCAAATTCTGTAATCTTGATCCTTAGATCAAAATCAAAGGTCTCAATTTAATTTCAGATTCGGTGGGTGATTTGATTGAATTTTCCTGAACTGGTCACATCGTCTTTTCTTGAAACTGACGAAGGAGATTAAGTCGTGGTCATAGTTTGATTCATAAGGTTCGAGTCTGGAAAGGTTCTCCCTGAACTATCTTTCTCGAAGGGTAATATTTCAATTACTACTTTACTGAATTTCATTCATTGAGTATTTTGCTTAACTAAATTCAAAACTAAACACGTATTCTTATGAGGAATAAATTAATCATTTATCTAAAATTGCGACTTCGATAGATCTTTTGAATTTTCCTTCATTACCATCCTAGAGAATATGAAAAAGTAGAATTTTCCTTCACATAGTATTTACTTTTTCATTTATCAATATTCATAGGATTTAAACAATGATTAAAGAGAACTCTCATTTTGATATTAAAAAAAATTCTGTATGCATCTATTTATGCATAAAATCCAACTTCTATGGAAATAACACTTTTATATAAAAGAAAAATCCTTTTATGCATCTATTTATGCATAAAAATCAATTTTGATGAAACTAACACTTTTATTAAAAAAAATTCTTTTATGCATTTATTTATGCATAAAAATCCATTTTGATGAAAGTAACACTTTTATAATAAAAAAAATTCTTTTATGCATCTATTTATGCATAAAAATCAATATTGATGAAAGTAACACTTTTATAATTATTTTTTTTCTTTTATGCATCTATTTATGTATAAAAATCAATATTGATGATAGTAACACTTTTATAAAAAAAATTCTTTTATGCATCTATTTATGCATAAAAATCAATATGCATCTATTTATGCATAAAAATCAATATTGATGAAAGTAACACTTTTATAATAAATCTTTTATGCATCTATTTATGCATAAAAATCAATATTGATGAAAGTAACACTTTTATAATAAAAAATTCTTTTATGCATCTATTTATGCATAAAAATCAATATTGATGAAAGTAACACTTTTATGATAAAAAATATTCTTTATGCATCTATTTATGCATAAAAATTAATATTGATGAAAGTAACACTTTTATGATAAAAAAATTCTTTTATGCATCTATTTATGCATAAAAATCAATATTGGTGAAAGTAACATTTTTATAATAAAAAAATATCCAATATGCATCTTTCTATGCATAGAATTTAAATCTAATGAAAATCACTCTTTTATAAAAAAACCAATATGCATCTTTCTATGCATAGAATTTAATTTTAATGGAAATAACACTTTTATAATAAAAATATTTCTACTATGCATTTTTCTATGCTTAGAATGAAAATAACACTTTTAGAATACATAAACGGTGGGGATTACTCTTATTGAATAATAAAAGATAAAACTTATTTCACAAAATTTAAGAAAATTTTGCCATAACCTCCTTTGTATGGCTGACCATTTTTCAAATTTTCCTATCCTTAAGTCACTTAAAAATTATCCCCAAATGGTTTAAAGCATTCTAAACTAATCAAATTCCACTTTTAAACTAATCAAATTTTCCTATCCTTAAGTCACTTAAAAATTATCCCCAAATGGTTTAAAACATTCTAAACTAATCAAATTCCACTTTTAAAAGAGAAATAATATGAAAAGTTTAATTCCAACAATTAGATTACTTATCTAGGATAAGAAAGGCTGAATTTAAGAATGAGAGAGGGGGTCAGTTTAGCTTACTTTTTGGAACTAGTCGAATTAAGAGAGAGGAGAGATGAAATATCTCAATATTTGAGAATTTAAAACTCCACCACACATGTGAAATAGGCACCTCCTTCATGAGGGAGAATCCCCACTCTGAGGTGTCAAAAATTTATTTTTTTAGTATTTCCTTTGGTCCTTAGTCCACTCTTCATCTTATGTGAGTATTTACTCATTTTTGGGGGGATTTTCTTTATTTCTTCTATTTATCTCATCCCTACATTTGGATGAATCTGATTGGCCCCTCAGAACCTTAATTTAATTTTTTTTACAAATCTGGACCCCTAGGATTATAATTGATTTCTAATGCACCTTCTGAAAATCTTTTTGAACTTCTGTTTTGGGAGAATTTATTTTAATAAGAAGAGATATTTTTCCATCCAAAAATATCTAAAATCTAAATAACCTCTCTCTAGTATATTTTCTCTCTCTAGGTAAAAATAGGTAGAAACAAGATCTTTTATATTTTTAAAGAGGGATTTGATTACAGGGAAAGATACTGGACATCTTGAGGGGCTGGGGAGGAATCTTACATTCTCTCCCACTTGAAAAACGCGAGATGTCCTCATCTCGCAAACTGGGGTAATCCCATAACAGTTCGGCTTCTTTCTCCTAGGTGGCATCTTCAAAAGGATAGAACTTCCATTTGACCAACAATTCTCTCAGAATTCTGTTCTTGAGAACCTTTTCTCGAACATTAAGGATTTCTTCAGGTTGGAGTTCCATCTGCCCTTGGGTTGAAGAAGTTAAGATTTCATCTCATCAAGCACATGATTCGGGCTTGGTATATACTTTTTAAGAAGGCTGACATGAAATACATTATGTACTTTAAGATAAGGAGGTAAAAGAAGCTCGTAGGCTAAGTCACCTACTTTCTTTGTGATCAGATATGGTCCACAATATCTGGGGGATAACTTCTTGTACTTCCCAAGAGATAGAGAACTTCTTTTGGGGCATACTTGAATGAAGACCATATCTGCTTCTTCGAATTTTCTGTCTGTCCTTTTCTTATCTGCATACTGCTTCTGTTGTCTATCCTGGGCAGCTTTTATATCTTTGTGAATTGACTGCATCTACTGCTCCATGTCAAGCATTTGTTTGGACATCTCGACCCTAATCAATGGTGGGTCGGACCAAGTTAATGGAGTTAAGCAATCTTGTCCATACAGAGCTTTGAAAGGGCTCATCCCAATACTTCGGTGATAAGAAGTATTGTAGGCGAATTCAACTAGGTGTGCAGATAGCTTAGCCACTTCTTGGGTTCTCTGTCGCCACAGCATGACCAAAGTATATCTTCAATTACTTGGTTCACCCTTTCAGTTTGACCATCGGTCCTAGGGTGGTAAGCTGTGCTGAGATCCAAGAAGGTTCCTATTGCTTTGAAAAATGCAGTCCAGAATCTTGACGTGAACTTGGGATCTCGATCACTTACTATTCTCCTGGGTAGGCCATGCAATCTGAAGATTTCCTTGAGGAACACTCTGGCCACATCCACATCCACTGCAGTGTAGGTCTCTTTTACTGGAATCAGATGGGCAACTTTGGTTACTCTATCAACTACCATGAAGATGGAGTTGTAACTTGATTGCACTGAGAAGGTAATCTAGAAATCCATACTGATACATTCCCACTTCATCTGGGGGATGTCTAATGGATGTAACTTCCCAGGCATTTTTACTCTCTCGGCCTTGACTTTCTGACAGGTCAGACTATTGAAGTACATGATTAAGTACATCCTTTTTTAGACCAGGCCAAAAGAAGCTTTTCTTCACAGACATGTAGGTTTTGATGAAACCTGGATGTCCTGCGATAAGGTTGTCATGGGCTTCATTCAGAATTTGACCCTTAGTTTCCTCATCATTGGGAATGCATAGCCTGCGATTATAATACATAATTTCATCATCCAGGCTGTACCCTTGAACTCGGTTCAACTCCTGTGGAGTTTTGCTTTCATGCATAAGTAGGGTAGCAATAGGGCCAAAGAATCTATCCTGCATGATCTTCTCTCTTGATTCAATAATCAAGGGATTTGACACAACAGTAATTGCAAGCAAGGAGGCTTTTCTGCTGATGAGGGCATCTGCTACCACATTTTCTTTGCCTGGGCGGTACTTGATTTCAAAATCAAATTCCTACAGGGTCTGCATCCACCTTCTTTGGCGCATGTTGAGATCCTTCTGAGTGAAGATCCACTTTAAGCTCTGATGATCTGTCATCAAAGTGAATCTTTGACCCAGTAGGTAATGTCCACAACTTCAGGGCATATACTACTGAAAGTAGTTCCAGGTCGTGTGGACAGCATAATTTCTCTCATGTGTTCTGAGTTTTTGGGATTCATAGGCCATTGCATGACCTTCCTGCATGAGTGCACCTCCCAGGGCAAAACCACTGGCATCAGTTACCAAGGCGGTCTTCAGCTTATCAAAAGCACTTTGGCACCTGGCATACCATTGAAACGGGATATTCTTCTTGAGAAGATTAGTTAGGGAGGAAGCTATGAGAGCATACTTTGGTATAAAAATTCTATACCACAGCCAGTCAATCCCAAGAATCCTCTGACTTCTTTCACTGTCTTTGGTTCAGGCCAATCTATGAGTGCTTGGACTTTTGTAGAATCTAGAGAAATTCCATCTTTGGATAATACCAAAAAGCCCAAGTATTCAACATGGTCGGCAGAGAAAGTGCATTTGCTCTTTTTTGCAAAGAGTTGGTGCTTCCTTAGAATGTTAAGAACTTTTCTGACATGAGCTTCATAGTCAGCTGCATTCTTTGAGTAAATCAGAATATCATCAAAGAAAACAAGAACAAAATCATCCAAGTATTCTCTGAGAATGTCCTACATTAAGCGATTGAATGTAGCTGGGGAATTTGTCAATCCAAATGGCATGACAGTGAATTCATAATGCCCATACCGAGTATTGATGGCTGTCTTCGGGATATCTTGCTCATTAATCCTGATCTGATAATACCCTGATTTGAGATCTATCTTTGTGAAGATTTGGGCTCCACTTAGCCTGTCCAAAAGCTCATCAATTTTGGGGATAGTATACTTATTCTTAACAGTCAGCTGATTGAGACCTCTGTAGTCCACAAAGAGTCTTAGCGTTCCATCTTTCTTTTTCTGAAAGAGAACTGGTGCACCCCAAGGTGAAACACTGGGTCTTACAAACCCTTGCTCTAATAGCTGTCTAAGATGTTTCTTGAGTTCGATGGCTTCAGGAACTGGCATTCTGTACGTGCGCAGGGCTATTGGGCTGAGCTCCAAGGATCAATTCTATCACATGATTTACTTCCCGAATTGGAGGCATCTCTAATAATTCTACTGGGAATAAATCATCATAACCACTTAACCATTCAGGTTCTTTAGCTTTTAACTTTGTGTCTATTGGATTCATTTTGACAACATAAATGAGCTGCTTCTTTCTAATTCCTTTTAGTAACTTAGAAGCCTTTACTAACTGCAGACTTGGGGATCATGAAATTTCGGTTCCTTGAACTTTATTTCCATGAAGGTCACGGAAGGAAATGGTTCCATTATGACAGTGAATGTCAGCTTGATTTATGTGGAGCCAATCCATTCCAAGGATCCTATCAAAAACTCTCAAAGGTATAACTCTGAACTGACAGTCAATTAAATTCCAATCTAGATTGAACTGAATACGATCTGTCTCAAGGTGAGTGAAAAGAATCTTCCCACTAGCCAATTCAACTTGCATAGGTTTCCTTGATTTCTTTTCTAAGACTAGCTTACGCAAGCATCCTGGAAAAATGAAAGAATGAGTACTGCCTGAATCAATCAAAAGCTTAAAAGGCTTACCCTGATACTCAGCTGGAGTATGGATGACGGAGAATTGGCGATTTGGCCCTTGGTTTTCAATTGCTGTGCATAAATCCGTCCTCTTTCCTCTTCCACTACTTCTGAGTTTTCAATTTTTGAAGTTCATTCAACATAATATTAACAAGTGAAAACATTATTTTCCAGATTTACTTTAAAAATTTAAGCAATTTTTGCTGCTGTTACGTAAATTTACAACAGCGCTCTGATACCAACTATGAGATCCCACTGCCCCCTCCGCACACCCCTCCGCACACCGGATTCCCGGTAGCTGGCAGAGCGGAAGCAGCTCCCTCATGCGCGGGGCAGGGTTTCCCACACGGGGCCTCACCCTCGAATGTCTGGGCGAGGTCAAGATACTGAACTAACCTTCATCTGATTAAATCAGATAGAAGGGAAACTATTACAGACTTAACTTAAAGGCATCAACACTTTTTTCCTAATTGAATCAAGCACAGCCGTTGATCTATTCATTAGAGAAGTCTTCAGGCTTTTATTTAACTACTTGAGTTTTAAGCGTATTCTTATTGATCAATTTTATTATTAAAACTCTTTCCAGCCTAACCCCATCCGGCCCATGGGTTAGCCACCGCCCAACCACTGGAATTGGTAGAACCAGACAAGTACTCACCCACCCATAATTGAATGCCTTTCTTAACTTTTGCTTTAGAATACAGATACGCACACACTCCTCTTTAAACTTTAACTTTTATAAAACAATCCATGGACAAATAATTATTGGTTACAAATGTCATAACTCAAAATTTCCATTCAATCCTTGTTTCTCACAAAACAGTATCACTCTGGACTCTTCGTTGAGACCAGCAGGTCAGCGCAACGAGATCTAGTAATAGATTACAATAATTTTCTCATCATCATACATATATATATCTTCCACGACATATGCATGGGTGTCCTAAGCACTGCGAGCCCGTGCATCGCCTGGTCAGAACCCTCCAGGATCCTCCTTAGGTGTCATGGCACTTCACTCAGGGACCGCTTCGTCATCGTACCGGAAGCACACCATTTTTCACCATACCCAGGCTGGTCAAGACATGGGTAGGTTTTTGCCGCGTGAGCCGTCCTTTGAACACTCCCCGCCAGCTATCAACCGAACTTCCCTTAGAAAAACACATATACCAAATGCTCCCTCCAGCATTATGGGATAAGACAGTCCTTTAAGAAAAAAGGGTTTCTATGCAAGTTTTCGGTTTTGATTTTCTTTTGAATACAATGAGTATATCTTAATTCCGTATCCTAAGACTTCTAGATCACATGTCTGGATTCCCAAGCAAAATTCCTTGAATTCTGTAATCTTAATCCTCAGATCAAAATCAAAGGTCTCAATTTAATTTCAGATTCGGTGGGTGATTTGATTGAATTTTCCTGAACATCATCTTTTCTTGAAACTGACAAAGGAGATTAAGTCGTGGTCATAGTCTGATTCAGGGTTCGAGTCTAGAAAGGTTCTCCCTGAACTATCTTTCTCGAAGGGTAATTTTTCAATTACTACTTTACTGAATTTCATTCATTGAGTATTTTGCTTAACTGAATTCAAAATTAAACACGTATTCCTATGAGGAATAAATTAATCATTTATCTAAAATTCTGACTTCGATAGATCTTTTGAATTTTCTCATTACCATCCTAGAGAATATGAAAAAGTAGAATTTTCCTTCACAGAGTATTTACTTATTCATTTACCAATATTCATGGGATTTAAACAAGGATTAAAGAGAACTCTCATTTTGATATATATAAAAATTTTGTATGCATCTATTTATGCATAAAATCCAACTTCTATGGAAATAACACTTTTATATAAAAGAACATCCTTTTATGCATCTATTTATGCATAAAAATCAATTTTGATGAAACTAACACTTTTATAAAAAAAAATCTTTTATGCATAAAATCCATTTTGATGAAAGTAACACTTTTATAATAAAAAAAATTCTTTTATGCATCTATTTATGCATAAAAATCAATATTGATGAAAGTAACACTTTTATAATTTAAAAAAATTTCTTTTTTGCATCTATTTATGCATAAAAATCAATATTGATGAAAGTAACACTTTTATAATAAAAAAATCTTTTATGCATAAAAATCAATATTGATGAAAGTAACACTTTTGTATAAAAAAATTTTTATGCATCTATTTATGCATAAAAATCAATATTGATGAAAGTAACACTTTTATAATTAAAAAAATTCTTTTATGCATCTATTTATACATAAAAATCAATATTGATGTAAGTAACACTTTTATAATAAAAAAATTATTTTATGCATCTATTTATGCATAAAAATCAATATTGATGAAAGTAACACTTTTATAATAATAAAAATTCTTTTATGCATCTATTTATGCATAAAAATCAATATTGATGAAAGTAACACTTTTATAATTAAAAAAAATCTTTTATGCATCTATTTATGCATAAAAATCAATATTGGTGAAAGTAACACTTTTATAATAAAAAAATATCCAGTATGCATCTTTCTATGCATATAATTTAAATCTAATGAAAATCACTCTTTTATAATGATAAAAAATAACCAATATGCATCTTTCTATGCATAGACTTTAATTTTAATGGAAATAACACTTTTATAATAAAAATATTTCTACTATGCATTTTTCTATGCCTAGAATGAAAATAACACTTTTAGAATACACAAACGGTGGGGATTACTCTTATTGAATAATAAAAGATAAAACTTATTTCACAAAATTTAAGAAAATTTTACCATAACCTCCTTTGTATGGCTGACCATTTTTCAAAATTTTCTATCCTTAAGTCACTTAAAAATTATCCCCAAATGGTTTCAAGCATTCTAAACTAATCAAATTCTACTTTTAAAAGAGAAATAATATGAAAAGTTTAATTCCAACAATTAGATCACTTATCTAGGATAAGAAAGGCTGAATTTAAGAATGAGAGAGGGGGAAAGCCTTTCCAACAAGGCATAGCATCATTTTACATTTCAAGAAAATAAAAATTAGAAAACCATAAAAAAAGAATAAAGAAAAAGTAGGATTTCTAGCTTACATGAATTTCTGAGAGCTTTCCTTTGGCTTGATGGTTTGAGGGATCTACTCTTGTTTGCAACAAGAGTGGCCACCAATTCTTTAGAAGAGGGAATGGTCAAAAACTAATGAATTATTAAGAAATTCACAGTTTTTGGCTCTGAGGAGGAGTAGAGTAACAATGCATAAAACACTATTAAGTTTCTACAAAGGGGGAGGCTTCTATTTATAGGAAAAAGTGAGCTTCTAACCAAGCAAACTGATTCTAGAATTTTCCAGATCAGTTTGGTCAATTTTTGACCATTTTTGGGTCAGTTTAGCTTACTTTTTGGAACTAGACTTGAATTAAGAGAGAGGAGAGATGAAATATCTCAATATTTGAGAATTTAAAACTCCACCACATGTGTGAAATATGCACCTCCTTCATGAGGGGGAATCCCCACTTTGAGGTGTCAAAAATTTATTTTTTAAGTATTTCATTTTTGGTCCTTAGTCCACTCTTCATCTTATGTGAGTATTTACTCATTTTTGGGGGGATTTTCTTTATTTCTTCTATTTATCTCCTCCCTACATTTGGATGAATCTGATTGGCCCCTCAGAACCTTAATTTAAATTTTTTTAAAAATCTGGACCCCTAGGATAAGGCCTTTTGAACAGATTATAATTGATTTCTAATGCACCTTCTGAAAATCTTTTTGAGCTTCTATTTCGGGGGAATTTATTTTAATAAGAAGAGATATTTTTCCATCCAAAAATATCTAAAATCTGAATAACCTCTCTCTATAACATTTTCTCTCTCTAGGCAAAAACAGGTAGAAACAAGATCTTTTATATTTCTGAAGAGGGATTTGATTACAGGGGAAGATACTGGAACTCTTGAGGGGCTGGGGAGGAATCTTACACTACCTCCACATGTTAGAGTTTATCTAGTCTTTAATATCAATAGATTGAAAGGGAAACTAGGAGGTGAGGATAACATAGTTACTCCTCAAGAACTCGTTGAAGTCGAAGAATTATCCTATGTTCCACATGAACCTGATAAGGTACTTGAATTCAGGGAAAAGAAACTTTGTACTTGACTAATCCCTAAGGTTAAAATTAGGTGGAAAGATAGGGAAATAGAGGATTCGACTTGGGAGTCGGTTGATATTGTTCAATGCAGTTCTTCTTCTTTTCATTGCAAGATTGCAATGTTTTGAGAGAGGGGAAGTATGTTATATACACATTATGTGTGCATATACAAGGAGGCTAACCCACATTAGGCTTGTGAGCATGGGAGCATGGGAACAAGCTCTAGTCGAGCATGGGTTAGGACTAACCTTAAGGATTAAGGTTAGAGTCAGGCATCCAAGGGTCACACATGGGGAATGGAGAGTCAAGAGTTACTTGAGGGCCCTCCTATATAACAGGGGCATGGGGCACACTCAAGGGGGACTTGGAGGCTTAGGCTATGGTCTCTTGATGTTATCTTGAGGCTAGGTTATGTTATGCTCTCTTGTGTAGAGGATCATAACTACTCACCTACCATTTCACACTTTACCATTTCACACTATAGCTACATGTTGATGGATTGGAGTTATACCTCTTGATGGTATGGGACATCAAGGTAAAGGTATGATGTACTTCATTATAATTCATGCGTCTCTTGGGCTCGGGGGTGGTCGGGTGGATGAGTTTATGCTTGATTTATGCATAACAATTATCTAGAGAGATCTTAGGGTTTTAACACTAAGCTATGGCATGCACGCTTTGGTCACTTGAACTTTGGCAGTTTGTTGCATTTTCATATGCATGACATGGTGTCTGAGCTGCCACATCTTTAAGCCCCTATCAAACATGTTTACGAGGGTTTTATTCGTGGGAAAATGTAGTGGGTATCATTTCCTAAAGATGGTTCAACTAGAGCTATCCAAAAATTGTAGCTTATATATAGTGATGTATGTGGTCTTATCAGGATAGCATCTATTGGGGGCTACCTCTATTTTGTCACATTCATTGATGATTATTCCAGACATACATGGGTATATCCATTGAAATAGAAATTAGAGATTTTTATGTGGTTTAAGTAATTTGTTGCTATGGTTGAAAATGTTTCTACATGATCAATTGGTACCCTGCATACTAATCGAGGGGGGGAGTATATATCTAAGGAGTTTCATGCATACATGGCTTATCATGGGATAAAACACCAATGTACTATGCCCTAACACCTTAGAAAAATGGTGTAGCTGAACACAAAAACACGTCTCTCATGGAGATTCATGGAGATGGCATTTTGTATGGTGAAAAGTCGAGTTATCTTATGGTTTCTGGGGCTAGTCATGTATGCAACATATATTTTGAACAGGTGTCCTACAAAGGCTTTGCATATAATCAACCTTTTGAAGCTTGGAATGGTAGACAGCCCTCTGTGGCTCACTTATGCATCTTTGGTTGTCTTGCTTATGTACTTATGCCTAAACAAATTCACAAAACAAGCTTGATGATAAGGCTGTTAAATGTATTTTTATGGGATCATAGCTCGAAAAGTAAAGGTTATCATCTCAATCATCATATTCTTGTAAGTAGAGATGTTGTATTTGTGGAAGATGCAATTTAGCCCTTGGTTTTGTATAAAAAAACAATAAAATGTACGTTCATATGATATATTCGACACTCTCCTTCCATTGTTCACTACAGCAATGTAAGACACATTGATGTAGAGCATTTGGATACTCAAAGGAATGTTAAAAATCAGTCCATACGGGTTAAAAATCAGCGTGTTTTTTAGCTCACAGATCAGCATATTGATAAGGCAAATGTGGATGATGCAATTGATGAGGAAAGAAAGAAAATCGAGGAGTTAAAAAAGATGCCAAAATGGCTGGTGCAAACACTATATGACAACAAATTGGCCACTCCTTTACCTAGCAAAACAGGTACAGGTTCTCATCACGTATCTCATGTCGACACGTACAGGTTCTCATCACGTATCTCATGTCGACACATGTCATGCTCTTATTACCAGTTTATGTAATGAAGAAGGACCTATCTCCTTTGATGAAGCAAAGGAATCACAATAATGGATGAGTGCTATGCAATATGAATATGATGCTTTACTTAAAAATGATACTTGGGAGTTGTCTGATTTGCCTCATGGTGGCAAGGCGGCCATTGGCAGTGTATCAAAAATAAAATCAAGCATGTTAGACCACAATGGAAGTATGCCATGAGAACCTAGTTTAAGAGGTCACATTAAGGAGCTAGCGTAGCAAATTAACAGGAGTTTAAAATTATTGAAAGTAATTCAATAATTTTAAAATTATTGAAAGTAATTCAATAATTTTAAAATTATTGAAAGTAATTCAAGAGTTAGCAAGGTGTCGAAGGTTAATCAAGGTCTACAACTGGCCTAAGTCAAGGAAAATTACCAAGTTTAATAAATAAACAGATGACCACAATGTGTCTATTCTAAGAACAAGCTAATCCCAAGAGCCTAAGGACACAAGAAATATCAGAGTCATAGGAGTCTTTTGCCTTTTTTGCCATGTTTACCACAAGGCCTTCTCCAGGAATCTACTAGCTCACCTTAGGCAAGGCTACCCCCTACCAACCCAGGGCATCGGTTTGGAGTGGAATACTCCTCTCTTACCAAGTGTCAATAGGGTGATAGGCCAACATGAAAGCACATAATAGACATACATTGCCATTTTTTGTAGGCCTTTTTTTTTATTTTTTATTTATCTCTTTGGATTTTCACTCCCAAATTATCATGCGTTCTTACATCCTTTTGACAAAGGGGTAGAAGCTATGTCTTAGAGGTCAACACCCACAGCCAGGTTGTTCAAGCATTAAGATGGTTTTAACCCTAGACCTAAGACAACCATATTCCAATGTTAATTAAAGACATCATGCATTCCCAAGAATTTCTAAAATAAGGTTAAACTCAATTAATGATTTACACTAACACCTCAGGCAACTTCAAAAACTAAGTAGTACTTGACAAATTCCATGTGGTCATGCATTATAATTCATGCAATTAATTGAACAGTAAAAATGAAAGAGAGTGGGCATGGAAGAATTACACCTGTATTTTGGAGATCTCCTTGATTCGATGAGAAATACCCGCAATTTGATGTAGATATCCATGTATGAACATTGTGGCAGTCCCAGGACTATGAAAGCGAACCCACCTCAAACTTTTCAATCTGTACAATTAACTAACAAGCACTATACCTCGAGAGGTACATCAATTGAAAAAAATAAGGACTCGTTTAAGGACACAAAACTAGAAACAACTTGAAAACACTAACCTACCTACCAGTCTCACCACACTAATACTGAGGATCAAGGTAAGAGGATGTTGTAGAGTCGTGGCTGTAGCCCTAAGGCTAAGCCTCTATCTGCATCATCCAAATAAATAAAATCAGCCTCGGTAGTGCCATGAGTCTCATCCGTCCATTCATCGTCGTCAGATATATCTTCTTCGTCCTCCCATCCACATAGACTCGTCAAGAATGTAACTATGCGAGGATAGTCATCCTGTGGAAAAGTAAAGACTTGGGCTATCGGGGATACGTCCTCTACGGAGTAGAGGTCAGTCGTGGTCAATAGGCGAATTAGCCATTCTAATTCCTCAACATTTCCCTCGCTGGCTAGTACATCTATATGACCCAATTCGGTTTTAATTACAAGATAGCACATGTGAAATATCTGAGAAAGGTACAGATGATACCTCTCACATCCATCCACATCCATCCCATATCATTCATTTACATCCTGATTCACATGACATCTCATCACATCTATTCACATCACATGCATCCATCCATTCATTCACATTTATCTAATTCACATCACATCTATCCATTCATTCATTCACATTTATCTGATTCACATCACATCTATCCATCCATTCATTCTTTTATAAAAATCAACTTCTGTGGGAATAAAACTTTTATATAAATCCTTTTATACATTAATTTATGCATAAATTTAATTTTAAGAAAAATAACACTTTCGAAATAAAAATAATTTCTATATGCATCTTTCTATGCATAAAATAAAATTTAATGACAATAACTCTTTTGAAAATAAATTCCTTTATGCATCTTTCTATGCATAAAATCAAAATTGATGAGAATAACTCTTTTGAAATAAAAATAAATTCCTTTATGCATCTTTCTATGCATAAAATCAAAATCAATGAGAATAACTCTTTTGAAATGAAAATAAATTCCTTTATGCATTTTTCTATGCATAAAATCAAAATCGATGAGAATAACTCTTTTGAAATAAAAATAAATTCCTTTATGCATCTTTCTATGCATAAAATCAAAATTAAATGAAAACAACACTTTTATAATAAAAAGAATTTCCAATATGCATCTTTCTATGCATAGAAATTAATTCTAATGAAAATCACACTTTTATAATGATAAAAATATCTAATATGCATCTTTCTATGCATAGAAATTAATTCTAATGAAAATAACGCTTTTACAATAAAAATATTTTCAATATGCATCTTTCTATGCATAGAAATTAATTCTAATGAAAATCACACTTTTATAATAAAAAATATCCAATATGCATCTTTCTATGCATAGAAATTAATTCTAATGAAAATAACGCTTTTACAATAAAAATATTTCTAATATGCATCTTTCTATGCATAGAATGAAAATAACACTTTTAGAATACACAAACGAAGGGGATTACTCTTTTTGAATAACATAAAGATAAAACTTATTTCTACAAAATTTCAGAAAATTTTGCCATAACCTCCTTTGTATGACCATTTTTTAATTTTTGCATTCTAATTCTACTTAGAATTTAACTCAATATGAAATTAGCACTCTAATTTAATAAATTCTCATTTTTTTAAGAGAGAACAATACGAAAAGTTTAACTCTAGTTAATTGATTACACATCTTGGATAAAGAAGGGCTGAATTCAATGAAGAGAAGGGGGAAGCCTTTCCATCAAGGCATAACATCCAATTTTAATTTAAAAGAAGCAAGAAATCATAAAACCATAGAATAGAATTAGAAAAAAAATAGAATTTCTAACTTACATGGAGTTTTGTGAGCTATCATTTGTTGAGCTATCATTTGGCTTGATGGATTGAGGGTTCTACTCTTGCTTGGATCAAGAGTGGCCACCAATTCTTTGTAGAGGAAATAGTCAAAAACAAGTGAATTATCAAAGAATTCAATGTTTTTGGCTCTGGGGAGGAGTAGAGTAACAGACTATTAAGCTTTTACAAAGGGGGAGGCTTCTATTTATAGGAAAAAGTGAGCCTCTAACCAAGCAAACTGATTCTAGAATTTTCCAGATCAATTTGGTCACTTTTTAACCATTTTTAGGTCAGTTTAGCTTACTTTTTGGTTCTAGTTGAAACAGGAAAGAGGAGAGATGAAATATCTCATTATTTGAGAGTTTAAAACCCCACCACACATGTGAAATAGGTACCTCCTTCATGAGGGGAATTCCCCCACACTGAGGTGTCAAAAATGCATCAGTTCCTCTAAATATCTCTTCTTTTTTAACTAATAACCTTGTCCTTAGTCAACTCTTCATCTTATGTGAGTATTTACTCATTTTTTGGAGGATTTTCTTTATTTCTTCAATTTATCTCCTCCCTACATTTGGATTAATCTAATTAGCCCCTCAGAACCTTAATCTAAAATTTTCAAAAAATCTGGACCCTTAAGGCTAAGGCCTTTTGAACAGATTATAATTTATTTCTAATGCACCTTCTGAATTTCTTTTTGAACTTCTGTTTTGGGAAAATTTATTTTAATACGAAGAGATATTTTTCCATTTAAAAATATCTAAAAATTGAATAATCTCTCTCTAGAATATTTTCTCTCTCTAAGCCAAAATAGGTAGAAACAAGAGCTGTTAATATTCTGACAAGGGGAATGATTACAGGGGCAGAGATTGGACATCTTGAGGGACTGGGGGAGGAATCTTACATCCTACGCCACTTAAAAAACGTGAGATGTCCTCATCTCACAGGTGGAGTATAATCTCTTTCATCTTCTTCTTCGTCTTCAATCACTTCCAGCATTACTGCCTTGGAAGTGGACGGCCGATTCGGGAACAACTCTCTTTAACTTTCCCTATTCTAAGGCAGAGGTCTTGCATTACTTTGGATTGAAACTGCGGGTTGGTTAGAGGGTCTACCTCTGGGATTTCCCTAAATTTGGCGTATAGAAACCTGATTACTCTGGAAGGAAGGAGCTGGAGTCTAGAATCTTGATCCCTGGTTTTTCAGCCCCGAAAACCTTGATCCAAAAGGAGTTGGGCAATCCATACTGCGATGTCCAAATCCTTGACAGTTATAGCATTTCACTCCCTTGTTCAAGGGTGGAACTTCTGAAGTTTATTCCAGGGGGGGATTGAGTTTCGAGAAAAGGACATTTCTTCCATTCTAGAACTTCCCCTATCCTGGGATTGACCTTGATATCTCTTAGGCGGTGGAAGGTTGGAATCACCTTCTAAAACTAAAAATCTTTTGAAAGGTGATGGTGCTGGCTTTGGTGGGACCTTGACATCAAAGGCCTTGGAGAAATCCTTTGCCATCCGCACTGCTTCGGCCATGCAAACTGGCTTGGCGTTCTTCACCAAAATATTCAAAGGTTCGTTCAGTCTCCGAATGAACCTGGCCATCAGCTATTCTTCTTCAATCAACGGTGGCGAGTATTTGAGGAGAAGAGCAAATGCTTGGTGATATACTTCAATAGTTCTGCTCCCCTAGGTTAGCTCTAAGAATTCGTTCATCTTTGTTTCCAAAAAATCGGGAGGACAGAACCTCGTCCTTAGGTAAATTTTGAGATCATTCCATGTCTGGGTAAACCGATCCAGACGGTTTGTCTCGCAGTGGTTTCTCCATGCCACTCTGGTTGTTTCTACAATCTTCAGCCTTGCAAGCCTTTACAATTAAGTGGACTTTAATTTGGAAGTTTGAAGGTGATGGTTTAATTGCAAGATAAGACTGTTAAGGATGTGATCGTAGATGGTGTATCAGGTGTCAACATTCTATCTCATGCCACCTGTCTCGATGGAAGTCGAGAATCACAAGGCTTGAATTGGCTCTGTTTTTAGACAAGGTGGAATGGAGGGTGAAACCACTTGATCTAGTTTGGGGTTTAAATATCTAGGTCATTGGATATGAGTATTTGTGGTTTTTTGAAGATTGAGAAAATCATTAAATGTGAGTTTCCACTATGATTTAAGGTTTTTTAAAGATGGAGGAAATCACTCAAGCACACCCAATACTGCTAGGAGAGGACCTTGGTTGTGAACATGCTAGGAGAGGACCTTGGCTATGAGCATGCCCAATGCTACTAGGAGAGGACCTTGGGTGTGAACATGCTAAGATCTAGCATAATCATGCTACCGATCAAATCACTATTTAGATCTGGAAGAAGAAGAAGAAAGTAGGAGCCACATCCACTTCAATAGTCAGTGGTCTTCCATCCGCTGTGTATGGAAGGGTCATTTTGAAACAATATGTGGATATGGTATCCTTGTTTGAGATCAATGTGTGGACCGAATCGTTTGGTGGATGAAGCCCATCCCAAAAGATATTAAAGCTTTGGGTAGCCACAAAGAAGGCTCAGAGAAGGACATGAAGCATATCAAGTACGTCCAAGGAGGATGAGCTAGAAGATATGAACGTGAGTGATGGAGTCAAAGATGATTCCTTGATTTGGCTTTGAAGAGAAGTCGTATGATCTACTCAAGTCTTATGTTGATATGTTTGCATGGAATTATACATATATGAAGGGTATTGATCCCTAGTTAGCAGAGATATGCTACAAATGAATCCAAATTATGCCAAACAAGTTAAAGAAGAAATAGATAAGCTATTAAAAGTAGGGTTTATCTGCCCAATAGATAAGGTAGGTTGGTTATGTCCATTGTGTTGATAGTCCCTAAGAAAAATGAAAAATTAAGGGTCTGTGGATTACTGTCATAGATCCATTGTGTTGATAGTCCCTAAGAAAAATGAAAAATTAAGGGCCTGTGGATTACTGTCATAGGTCCATTTCCATTACCCTTTACAGATTCCATGATGGTGGATGCCTCTATAGCACATGTCTAACCCCATTACCCTTTATCTACCCAATAGATAAGGCAAGTTGATTATCTCACATTGTGTGATAGTGTTGTATGCACATTATGTGTGCATATACTAGGAGGCTAACCCACATTAGGCTTGTGAGCATGGGAGCATGGGAACAAGCTCTAGCAAAGCATGGGTTAGAACTAACCTTAAGGGTTAAGGTTAGGGTCAAGCATCCAAGGGTCACACATGGGAAATGGAGAGTCAAGAGTCACTTAAGGGCCCCCTATATAATAGGGGCATGGGGCACAGTCAAGGGAGGCTAAGACTATGTTAGCTTGAGGTTAGGTTATGTTATGCAATCTTGTGTAGAGGATCATAACTACTCACCTACCATTTCACACTATAGCTACATGCTATTGGATTGGAGTTATACCTCTTGATGGTATGGGACATCAAGGTAGAGGTATGATATATTTCATTATATTTCATGTGTGCATCCCCCCTTGGGCTCGGGGGTGGTCGAGTGGATGAGTTTATGTCTGATTTATGCATGTTTATGCATAACAATTATCTAGAGAGATCTTAGGGTTTTAACAGTGGTATCATAGCAATCTCTAGTTCAATGTTGTTGATTCTTCCTTCTTATTATACAATTTTTGGTTTTTTTGAAGTAAATTTTAATATTTACTAATAAAAATGTTATTTTGTTGATTTGTGTTGATGATTTGCACATGGATCATCGATATGGCGATTGGAATGCATGTTACTACTATTCAATGGACGAAACGATGTTGCGGGGAAATTCCGTGAGTTTAATGCTATTTTTTCTATTTTTTATGATTTAAAATAAGCATTAATAAAAATTTTTATAAAAATATCACATATTTTATTATGGATGTTTTTGGTAATTTCCTAAATTTCTAGAATTTTTAGGAATTTTTTCCTAATTTTTTAGAAATTTTTTGAGCATTTTTATGGTTAAAATGTATTTTTAATATATTTTTGCGGGTTTTTCCGCGGATATGCGATCAAATTTCCGTCGATTTTCTGCTGAAATTCAGTAGGGGACAGCATGTTGATGCATGAAATGCTCTCCCGTGTGCGTGGGACCCTCTCCGCCTCTCAAATCTGATTTTTCTCGTCTATTTTCCTCCCGCTCATGTGAACTCCTTTTAAAAGGGATTTTTAAAAATTGATTAAGCTTTATTCATAATTAATTGATAATTATGATTAGGAGTGGTTTAATTAAATCAAAATACTAATCAAGTTTTAATCCTCCTCTCTGATTTACAGAGAAGGAGGGGGAGGAGAGAGAATGGAATGAAGAAGAAGGAGAGGATAGAGGGGAGAAGGGAGAGAACTCCATCTCTCCCTCTCTTGGTTTTTGGCGCACGCAGGGGGGGCGGGGGGGGCGATTTCCCCGCCCCCCCTCCCCCCCCCAAAAAAAAAATTACATAAGCTTTTACTAAGCTTATTAAAGTTGTTTTTTTTATTTTTTTAAATGAGTTTTTGTTGGAATTAGGGTTGCAGGAATGCACACACAACTTCAAGAAGATGAGGAAGCTTGAGCACAACACAGTAGTGTATTATGAGTGCCAAAAATGAAAGATAACAAGCCCTAGAAGATAATGGGCGTATATACAATGCACGGGGGAAAAAACCTCCTAGTGAGGGAAAAAGTGCCCCGGCGGTCCTAAGTGTGTTCACACACATCACTACTATAATATGGTAACAAATCCCCCCTGGAGTGATGCGGTGAACAAGAGCTAGCACTCATGTATAGGGAAGTGTCTAGCTATGTGGACGAATCCACAAAAGGGAGTAAGCCCAAAGCTTTGCGAAAAGCTTCGAACTTCTCACGAGGCAGAGCCTTTGTGAAAAGGTCTGCAAGGTTATCCTGTGTTGGCACATAAGCCAAACTGATCTCTCCTGCAGAGAGTCTCTCCCTGACATAATGGTAGTGCACCTCAATGTGCTTCGTACGAGCATGGAACACTGGGTTCCGCGCAACTGCCAATGCGCTCTGACTGTCAGTGAAGATGGTGGTGGCAGATGGCTGCCCAACACCCAAATCAGCCATAAGGCGTCTGAGCCACACACACTCAACCGTAGCTGTGAAAGCTGCCCTGTACTCAGCTTCACAACTAGAAGTGGCCACAGTAGGCTGCTTCTTGCTCAACCATGATATGCATGAGCTTCCAAGCATGAAGCAAAAACCACTCGTGGACACGCGTGTGTCATAACAACCAGCCCAGTCAGAATCTGAAAAAGCATGTAAATCTGGCGGCAATGATCCCCCCTTGGGATAAAACAACCCAAGATGCCGAGTACCACTCAAATAGCGAAAGATACGCTTCACTGCCTGCCAATGCTTAATGCCTGGGCTATGCATAAATCTGCTCACCTGTGAGACTGCAAACTGAATGTCTGGCCTCGTAATGCATACATAAATGAGGCAACCAACAGCTGTCTGATAGAGTGTGACATCAAAGTGATCTCCAGCATCATGAAGACTCAACTTCAAACCTGTCTCCATTGGAGTAGCAATAGGCTTGCAGTCTTCAAGGCCAAATCTCCGCAACAATGTTTCAATATACTTTGTCTGACACAAAGCAATACCTCCATCACACTGCTTAAATTGCACCCCTAAATAATGATGCAAATGCCCCAAATCTGACATCTCAAAAGAGGCATTCAAATCAGCCTTAAAATCAGCAATATGACTCTCATTTGGTCCTGTGAGCAGCATGTCATCGACATAGAGAGCAATGATTAGATGTACACCATCCACACGTTTAACATACAAAGTGCTTTCTGTTGGACTATTTTGAAACCCATGTGCAGTCAAATATGCATGTATTTTTTCATACCAAGCTCGTGGAGCTTGCTTTAAACCATATAAAGCCTTTTTTAACCTGCACACTTTGTTTTCCTGCCCTCTTTGAACAAAACCACGAGGCTGCGATACATACACCTCCTCATGCAAATCTCCATTTAAGAACGCAGTCTTTATGTCCAGCTGATGTACATTCCAACCATTATGAGCTGCTAATGCACAGATGCTACGAACAGTGGTCATACGACATGTGGGAGCAAAAGTCTCATCAAAATCAATGCCCTTCTCTTGAGCATAACCTTTTGCAACAAGCCTAGCCTTATGGCGATCCACTGTGCCATCAGGCTTACGCTTCAATTTGTATACCCACTTAGTGCCAATGGCCTTCTTGCCAGGGGGCAAGTAACATAAAGACCATGTACCATTCTTCATAATAGCATCGTATTCTGCTTGCATAGCAGCCATCCAATTTTCTGAATTTTGTGCCTCATCAAATGAAACAGGCTCACTTTCATCGCACATACTAGAAACAGCCAATGCATAACAATCTGACGCATAAGAGGCACCATGAGAGCCAGAACGAGTGCGACTAGACAAAGGGGCATCCAACTTGCTATCACGCAAAGTCTGCACCAGCCATCTAGGCATATTCCTAGAGCCCTCAATCTCTTGTCTCTCATCCTCAAGTGCATCATGCACATCTGCATCAGATATAGGCTGATCTGTGCCATCATTTAAAACCTGCATAGGCTGAAAAACTGCCTCATGAGGTATTGCACTTGACTGTGCACCACTGAAAAGAGGCAACAATGTATCATAGACATCACGTGAGCTGATATCTGTCTCCTTAGTACATGAAACCAAGGGCTGAACTGCATCTTCCACAAATACAACATCACGGCTAACCAAAATGCGCTTTGTCTGTGGATGATACAAACGATAGCCTTTGCTCTCAGCACTATATCCAACAAAAATACATTTGACAGCTTTGTCATCCAATTTTCTGCGATGTTGCACAGGCACTAATGCATATGCCAGGCAACCAAAAACACGTAAATGGCCAACAGATGGCTTGCGGCCATGCCAAGCCTCATATGGAGTGACAACCTGTAATGCTTTGGTGGGACACCTGTTTAGTACATAAGTGGCACACATGACAGCCTCAAGCCAAAAACCATGTGGTAGACTTTGACTCTTAACCATACATCTTGCCATTTCCATGAGAGACCTGTTTTTTCTCTCAGCCACACCATTTTGCTGTGGTGTATACGGCACTGTACATTGGTGTTTTATCCCACGCTCAGCCAGAAATGCATTAAATTCTGAAGACATATACTCCCCCCCTCGATCTGAACGGAGGGTGCCCATCTTACTTTCTGACACATTTTCAGCCATAACCAAAAACTGTTTGAAGCACAAAAACACTTCGGACTTTGCCTTCAAAGGATATACCCATGCATGCCTGGTAAAATCATCAATGAAAGTCACGAAGTAAAGGTAGTTTCCAAATGATGGAGTTTGCATGGGACCACAAACATCACTGTGAACAAGCTGCAATCTGCGTTCAGCTCTCACTGATCCATCTTTGGGAAAGGAAGCACGCTGCATTTTACCCAATATGCAGCCCTCACAAACATGCTTGACAGGTGCCTCAAGCTTAGGCAAAGAAGACACCATTTCAGATTTCTGCAGGCGCAGCAAACTTGCAAAATTCAGATGACCAAAACGTGCATGCCACAGTTTTGCATTTGAAATAGCCTGCGTATCCATAATAGCACATGCTGAATCCTCTACACATTTGCCATCCATATTGAGCTTATACAGCCCTCGACATAGTGAACCAGATGCTACAATGATGTCACCACAAGAGAGATCATGAACAGTACATCTGTCATCCACAAATTTTATAACCAAACCTGTTTTGGCAAATGCGGAGACTGACAGCAGATTCTTTTTGATCCCTGGCACATACAATGCATCAAAAAGTGTAAAGGTGTTGCCATTTGCAACATTCAGCACAATCTGTCCAACTCCTTTAACGGGATAAGAGGAGTTATTGGCACAAGTGACAGTATTCCCTGTGGGAGCAGACTCAAGGAAAGTGAATAAACTGCGCTGCGAGGTGATATGCTTAGTGGCACCACTGTCAAAGTACCATACATCTGAATCTACTGCAGACATACATGTGTCATGCAAAGATGGGTCATAACTGCACTGCGCATTGAATGCCCATTCTGTATCTAGCACAACATTAGCAGATTCATTGTTAGAAGGAGAGGCATCTGCAACAACAGCCATACCAGCCTCTTTCTTCTTAGCCTCTTTCGCAGCCAGCTTAGGACACGCTTTGATGACATGATCATTTCCCTTACAGTACTTGCAAAATGTCTTCTGTTTGTCACCCTTCTTCTCATCTTTGTCTTCCTTCTTTGGTTGCGCAGCATTTGCAGATTTCTGCTTACTAGAAGAAAAGCCTGCTTTACCTTTCCCGCTTCTCTGATTAGCAACGAAAGCTTGATCTGCGACACGCATAATATTCCTGTTTTGCCTTGACTGGTCTTCTTGCAGCAAAACAGAAACTAACTCCTCAAATGATAAGGCATTGGGATTGCCTTTCATCATCAAGCGAAGAGTGGAAGCAAAACCCTGATAAGAATCTGGTAGACCATTCAAAACAGTCTGCACAAGAGAACTGTCTGACAGGATTTCATCTGCAGAAATGAGCTGCTCTTTGAAATCCTTGATCTTTGTCAAAAAGCTATCCATAGAATCACCTTCGTTCATATGCTCACTCTCCAACTGTTTTCGGAGGTAAGCAACACGAGCCTCATTTCTTGCCTGATACAATGTGGCAAGTACATCCCAAGCATCCTTAGAAGTCCTGCAAGAGCGAATATGTGGGATAATGGTACGTTTGACAGACAGCGCAATCAAGGCATGAGCCTGCGCATCTCTACCATCCCAACGAATCTGCTCTGCTGAAAGTGGTGGTTCTCGAACAGCTGCTACAGCACTTGTGCCTGCACCATCATCAACAGTACCTGTTTCTGATGTGTTTGCAGCATTCCCAGCCACAATAGGACGTGCATCAATACCCTGCACAATGTTCCATAACCCCTTTGCTACCAATACATGTCGCATCATATATGCCCACAATGGATAGTTGGTGCCATCCAACTTATCCTCAGCAGCCAACATGCGGAATACATCATTGTTGTCAGCCATGGCCAATGACTGTACTACTAGATGTAAATGCTGTCTGTAAGAGGAAAACCTGTATAAAATCGACCTGTGCTATGTAGCACAGCCCAAAACAGACGAATGGGCACCTGTCCTGCAGATTTTAATTTTGACAGAAAATCTGCACAGTAGGACGATTTTGCCTGCGCAGTACTTGGAATGCAAAAACGGAGGGCGAAATGACCTCAGATCAAAATTCTGAAATGACCGAGCCCTATGGGCTCGCCCACGGCATATACTAACCTGCAGTCGCTCGTGAAACCTCGTCGCAATCGGAGGAGATGAAGCGGCAGGTGCCGGTGATGCTGCCCGGGAGGAGGAAGCCTGCTCTGATACCAATTGTTGGAATTAGGGTTGCAGGAATGCACACACAACTTCAAGAAGATGAGGAAGCTTGAGCACAACACAGTAGTGTATTATGAGTGCCAAAAATGAAAGATAACAAGCCCTAGAAGATAATGGGCGTATATACAATGCACGGGGGAAAAAACCTCCTAGTGAGGGAAAAAGTGCCCCGGCGGTCCTAAGTGTGTTCACACACATCACTACTATAATATGGTAACAGTTTTTTGTTATTTACAAAAAAGCTTTTGAATTTTTTTTAAAAAAAAGCTTGGAACAAAGCCTTGAAAATAGAGAAAATTTGACATTTGAGGAAAAAAAATCTTTGGAAATTTCTAAATTTTTTTCTCTTAACACCTTTTGGCTTTTCATCTTTCGGGAAACCTTTTGGCTTTTCGCTTTCCCGAAACATTTTGGCTTTCCGAATTTCGGAAAATCTTTTGACCTTTCGGATTCCGGAAACTTTTGGCTTTCCGTATTCCGGAAAAAAACCATTGGGATTCTGAAATTTTTTGACCGTTCATATTCTAAATGCGTTCGGGGTAAATTAAATTTTTTAAAAAATTTCTAAGAATTAGTGAAAAATTAGACAAAGGTTATTTTAAATTTTGGAAAAATCTGGGGTTGGTGTTTGTGTCCATTCGGACGCCCGTGTGACCATTCAAATTCCTTTAAAAATATATTTTTTGACCCAAAAAAATAAAAAATCCATTAAAATTAAAAAATTTCATTGGATTTGAGAATTGTCGGGCGGAATTGGAAATTTCGTAAACGTTGGGATTCTCAGGAAAATTTAGGTATATTCTAGAAATTATTTTTAGACTAAAAATTGATATTTTTAAAATATCAATGGTATTTTAATAAAATTAATTGCTAGAAATTTTCTGGAAAAATATAGGTTTGGAATGCCATAAGATAGGTTTGGTGGAATTTAAAATTATCGTACTTTGAGACCCTAAAAATTTAGAAAAATTTAGGAAAAAAATCATGATAATTATTTTTCTCGAGAATTAATATTTTCGAGGGTTATTTAATGTTGAAGTACGTTTTCTCGTGCTAACATTAGATAGATGCGGGTTATTCGTATATTATTAATACGATTGTACCTCGTATTAGTAGATATTTTTGTTTGGATTAATTCTAAACGATGTCTTCATGATTTTTTACCATTATTTAGCCATTCTTTTTGTACATGTTCCTTAATTTCTTTTGATGGTTATAATTTGCGTTCAAAGTGTGTTTCACCTTTGACACTTTTCCATGATAATTTATTTTGTACTTATTTAAGTGTGGTCTATGCTTAATTTCTTAAGCCTAAGACAATTCTATCATGGGTTAGTTGATCTGTTTATTTTGGTGGATTTTATTGGATGTTTTTCAAGTTTTATTTGGACTCATCAAGTTCTACCTAGATCACTTGTGTCTAAGGGTTTTTTAATGAGTGCTACACACATGTGTTTCACTTGCTTACTTTGGAGTTTTGTTTTTTGAATGACACCACATTCATATACTCCGGATTGATGAGTTGGCCACCAATTTTAATGTTTCTTTTGGCATGATTAATGACCATTAGATGGCATGCATTGATTGTTATGATCAACTATGGTTTTTATGGATTCGAGGAGCTTTTATTCTTTTATCCATGGTTTTATAAGGATCTTTTGATCTTTTGGATAATTTCATGTGCTTTGAAGGTAGCATTTGCCTTCGTTTTTTGTACTTAATTTTGGAGTATATTACTTATACTCTTGTACATATTCCAACTCGGATACCTAGTTGTTTATGTATCTAGGTGAGTTATTTTTCTACCCCAACTTTATTGTGTTTATTGTTGGGGGTAGTTATTATTAGAAAGGTGCCAATAATTCAAAATTCTTTTCTAATGATGTACTCAAAAAGAGTTATTCCTTGATGTAGTCTCAGGTATATAGAGACAGATTTTAGTATGTGAAAGTCTGGGATAAGGCCATCTTATTCCTTTTATACAGGATTTTATTCATATTTTCCTAGACGGCATACTAGGGAGTTTTAAATTGTTAAGGTATGTATGGGTGGTATCATGGTGGTATGGGACGCTAGTGATCCCTCACATATATTATCTTATGGGATAATTTGGGCTCAAGATTGTTGCTTTGCTTACATCGCTTATAGCATGTTGACCTCAACATTCAAAGACAATCTCATTTTCTAAATTCACTAGAAGTTATAGTGTGGGCATTCTCTAAACTTCTTTTATCTATAGCCTTTATGTTTTGATGAGGGTAATCTCGTCGGCATATTCACTTGTTGAAATCTTTTTCTTTAGAGTTCAACGAGTTTATCTTGTTGTGTTTAGATTAAGGAAATTTGGATTTCTTTCTCTAGTTTCGTACTTCAGGTGATTTATACAACCAACCTGATGGTTTATGGATGGACATATGTGACTCATTGAGACACTGATGACTCTCTATGTTGATATGGGTAACTTGGGACGTCAATTATTCCATGTGCAGATGTGGGTACGTCAGGGCACGATGAATCCCTGGTTCCTGCTGTTATAATGCCATGTTTTCTTACTTTATTTCGAATGGTTTACAACAAGGAAATTACTTTGAGTATGAATTCTTATGATCATCCGCAATCTGATGGGCAAACAAGGCGTATGAATCAGATTGTAGAGGATATGCTTCGTGCATATGTCTCTGGAAAAGCATCAAATTGGAAAAAATATCTTCCAATGATGGAATTTGCCTATAATAATTTTAAACATACGGCTATTGGTTTTAGTCCGTTCATGTTTATGTATGGGTATTAACCCAGGGCACCTATTGATGTCGGTCTTAAGGACATCGAGCTTGATGCATCGAGGGATTTCTTGCCGTGCTATGTAGGAAATGCTGACCGAAGCTCGGGATTCTATCAGGAGTGCTCAACATAGGGCACGGTTCTATGCTGATAAAGGACATTCAATTTGGTCTTTTGAACCAGGAGCGTTGGTGTATTTAAAAGTTCCTAAAGATTCTCAGACTTTATCAATGGGAAAATGCTCGAATTTATCTCCTAAATATTGTGGTCCATTTCAATTTATACATCGGATTGGCACGGTTGCGTATGAACTTAAACTACCTCCACATGTTAGCCCTTTTTCATTAAAATGAAATTCACCCTTACTTACCACGTGTGGAATCAGGTCCCATTAAACCTCACATTATGTATGGAGTTATTCATGGTCTTACTTAGGAGACTCTCCCAAGCAGTGTCTGATAAATTTACAAAGATTCAAGGAGGAATAATGTTTTGCATGAGTGATTCAATCATTAAAAATGCAAGCTCAATCCCAAAACAGTGAACATCTTTGTATAGTGAATTTGAATGCGTGTTTGGGATACAAAGGTAAGGGGAAATTGGGATTTGAAGTGATGAATGGGTGGAGCAAGACCCCAATGTTGAAGTTCAAACCCCAACTACTAAAAAAAAATATTGAGATTAGTGATTTAATTACTAATCAATGATCGTAAAATTTTGGTTTTACTGCAAAGAAAAAAGGTAACCTTGGGTAAGAAATTGATGGCCCTCCTCAAACATACAAATAAAAATATTCAAGAGAGATATTTAGCAATGTGTTTAAGTGAGTTTTGAGCCCACAAACAAAAGATTAAGCGATTTGATTAAGCTTTAATCTCACTCTTACCAAAACAGCCTTCTGAGATGTGTACAGGCCTGGTTGAGGTAGATAGAAACCGTTTTCTCTCAAATTTGATGTTGCAGATCGATTCGTCATGCCTAAAAACCCCTAGAGATGAGATGAATTGAGATAGTTTGGTCTAGAGAAGCCACAGCAATTAAAATCTTCAGAAAACTCCCTAGCACTGTATACAAGAATTCGCAGTGCTGGCGGCAACTTCTGTGTCTGTGTGGCAATGAGGAGCAATGCCTAGGAGCTGAGAAGACTTCTCAAGTTGGATTTTGTCAAATGCTTTTGTGTGGAGAGCATTCCACAATCAAAGGGTTGTAGGTTTTGACTGAAAGAGGGAAGTCTCACAAAATGATTCTTTTAATAATTATATAGTCATTAGGCTTAAGCTAGTAGTCACTTGCTTAATGTAAGTGTGGAAGAGATTAATCCTAGGCTTAACAAGGCTCGGATACCACTGTTAGGTTTAGGGTGGATCAAAGTAGAAGAAGGAGCTCATGTTTTAAGCATAGCTAATGGCTAATGAAAAGAGATTAAGATAATTGCACACCAATTGGGCATAGAGACTAAAATATTGAAAAAGAGAGAGAGACACAAAAGTTGGAGAAATTCTACACTCAAAGCATTTCCATTAGATTGTGCCTTTTTTTTATAAATACAAAGCATATGCCAATATATTCTTCAAGCATATGTGGATTACTTTATGGTTGGATACTTTCTCCTATTTTTTATGATACATAAAGTCAACATTTTAAGGCTCCATAAATGTTGATATATCACATGTGCTTTTGAAGTAGGCAGCTCTTTTCCTTGCATTTCTTTTTGTCTTCTTGAAGTGTATTCCAAAGATTGAATATGCCCCATAACCTTAGACTTTTGACAAAGATATTATATTGCTTCCTCCAATAGATTGCAAACAAGGTGCCAAGCCAAGCCTTGTGGAAGGAAGGACAGCTTCAAGCATTGAAGAGTCTATGCAATGAAATAGTTGACTATATCAAGCAAGACATTTATACCATCGAGGATCGTATTAGTAAGAACTTGTGGAGGATTGTATTAATAAGGATGCATACCATCCTTTTGCCATATTTGGACTTACTAGGGCCAGATTTCTTTGAAGGAGATGATGAGTCGAAGTGACAAAGAAGGTGACACAAGGTGAATCCACTTTTGTCTATGACTATGGATCTAGGTATTGATCATATTTCCAATTGTGTAAGTGGGTTGCTTTTATAAATTTGATAATATGTGGTCCAATTTCAATATGTGATCTAGCTAGACATACGACAACCCTAAGCATGGTTTTTTGAGCTTGCTTAGTGTGTTTCACATGATGTTAGAATGTGGTTCTTAGCCTAGGGTGATGGGCTGGGTTTTAGTGCTTGGATTGGAATGTTAGGGATACTAAGTGAGGTGTTGGACATTGTTTCACCTTCTAATTCTCCTTGGTGGATGACCAGATTCCTATTGTTCTTGCCCATGCCAGACAAGAATGAACTTCCTTTTGAACACTCGTAACAGTCGCATGTGTGGGTTTTGTTGTTTTATGGATAACTTTGAGATAGATGCTCCAGCATCTGGTGTAGCCTTAACCTCTCTTTTTTGCGTCAAGCCTTTCACATGCCTCTGTCCCTTGTTCTTTGTTCTGAGGTGGCTTAACCTCACCAGCTTATGTATTTTAGTTCTTTTGGGCTTAACCTCACCAGCTTATGTATTTTAGTTCTTTTGGGCTTAGGAGCATGTGAGTCTTTTTTGGGTTTTTGTTTCAAGCCATTCCTATCCACCCATTGTGTAAAGTCCTTTGTTACACAATTTTTGGCTTTTGCTTGTACCTTGGCTTGCAAACAGGTGCGAACGTTCAAAGACTAGGGCTTCATATATAACTATCATAACACGAGAGATTTTTCTCTTTCAAGACCACGTCATTGGCACATAATTACTTCTCTATTCAAGCAAATCTTCACTGCTTTTCACTCCACTTTGTATGCTGATTCCTCCATTTGCATGTCCTCTCTAGCTTTACAACTTCTACCCATAATCAAGTTTAAGAAAATCCACAACTATAAGGAGAGACGCAATGAAAGTTTTTCAGCTGCATGAGCTTTTATCCCACGAGGGTTTCCTCTTGAAAACACCAAAACGTGAGCTGAATATAGGTCGAAAACTCCGAAATTTTTGAAACTTCCATGGACACAGGCATACCATAATAGAAAGCATGCAGAATCAGCGAGTACAAAAGAGGACCGAGATCTAGCCTGCAAATCTATTTGCTTTGACTTTGGCCCATTTCACCATATCTAATCACATTTATCTTTCCCTAAAGTATATACTTAATTAATCAGACTGGCAACTCTCAATTTGGTGATGTTGCTAAGGCCAGATTATACAATTACCCAATCAAGTCTCGGTACACAGACAACACCCAGCTTTGTAGCTTCTTTACAGTAAGTTCCAGGTGTAAAGCCACACTCTCAAGCTAGCCTGTAGGTCCTCCATCTACCCAGCCTGCACCCACTCATTATCGCCTCTACACCCACCATCGTCAATGCAGGTTCTCTCGAATGGAGATGGAATGGATGCCCATATCGAACAATTCCCCCTGATGAAAAGAGCACTTGTGTACTCAGCGTCTATATTCTGGTGTGTACAATAGGCACACAATAGTTTATGTAACACAATCCCTTCATGAAAAGTTCATTCAATAGATGCTTTGGCTTTATTTGCACTGGGTAATGTTACCTTGGAAAAATGTCCCCTTGTCAACACCTCTTGCGTATAGGGAAGCTTCCACCCTAGTGTTACAGTAATCTGCATTGATTTTGGATGGGAATACAATGACCACATAGTAATTACACAATAAAGCCTTCATTCACAGGGAAGCTTTATAGCCTTCATTCCCAGAGAATCTTTATTTACAGAGAAGCTTTATTTGGATCTAGGAATAGATTATGGGACCTGGGAAAGAGTTCCCTTGTTGACACGTCGTGTAACGGGGAGCGTTTCACGGCATGCTCCCTCCCTGTATAGAGTCTAGGCACCCCACTCAAAACGTCCTTGCAACTTCGGAGGGAAGATATGTGACATCCTGGAGATGCTTTGAACAACATTAGAAGTTCCACATGATTCTGTAATACTTAGCTCACCATTGGAGGAGCGGGTACTGTGTAAAGACCCTAACCTGTTCATAGCTGAACCCTGTCATTACTCACATTCCAATGCGTATAAAATGCACATTTTCTCAGGGCTCAGACACGCACAAATCTGTTGTCAGCAGTGTCAACTGTCAGCATCACATCATCGTCCTCATCATTGCCCATGTTAGCCCTTTTAACCACATCAGAAGTTCAGATTTTAACAAGTTGATCATGCATAGAACTATCAAAATTGAAAACAAAACTCAGTGCAAGTTAAGATCCTGTCTCATAAGAAAGGGACACAAACCAACTACCTCTTTCAAAATACAACACAAACAGATGACCAGCTCACTCCCTACCACAGGCCAGCCAACCTTCAACATTCATTAAAAGGAATTTAAACCATGCCATAAACTTCACTTTCTGCAAACATTGTAACATCCTTTTAGAAGCAAAACTGTAACCAAGAGAAGCCACTTAAAACAAGTACCCTTACAAAGCAAGTGGATGCTAGAACTAAGCGCATGAGGAGATCCATGAATCATGATTATATTTATTGCTAGGTAGATCCATGATTTCAACCTAAGAACTGAGCACACAAGGATACCCATTAAGTGGATACATAATTTGAATCTGACCAACTCCTTCAAACAGCCCCAGAAAATCTACAATCACCCTGAAGATGGTGAATAGCTGAGGATATACAGAAAATGAACATTTCTATGTAAAAATAAAAGGATCTGACCATACAGCCAGATATCCAGCTGAAGAGGTGCAAATGCACAGCCACCCAACATAAGTCCCTGGCCAGATTAACACACTTAATATCCTCTTGTCTGCCTTCACATAGGACCACTTCTTTCACCATCTATGACCAGAACAACACCTTCGGACCAACTTCATTACGGAATATACTTCTTTCACTGCCCATGACTGGAACAACGCTTTCAGTGTAACTTCATTATAGAGCACCCTTCCCTTCCCTTTCCCACTTGAAGAGATTTCGATAGAGCCCGCTGTTTGACCCATTCCAACAACCTGTTGACATCAAACTCTTTTGATTTTCATGCTAAAAGAAAGGCCACTGCTAGATAGCATGTGGAGAATACCCAGACAAGGCACACCTGACAATTTTGGTACTTGGCACAGAAGCAATGTCCCGCTGTGGTGCATGTCAAAAAATCCATGCAACAGCGCCTGCTCGTGTAACCCCACTCCTACAGAAGATGTTACAAACCATCTCCACCACTTTTAGTGGAAAGGAAACCCTGCAGTTGCTAATCCAGTTCCTGACTAAACAAGTTACAACCTCTCTACTACTTTTAGAAGGAAGTAACCCATGACATACCAGACAATCTAACAAGTTACAAACCTCTCCACTATTTTTAGAAGAAAGTAACCTATGACCTACAGACAATCTAACATGTTTACATATGTGCAAATAATCTAAACTACTATAACAAATAGATTATTTCTATGTTTCCTGTCTTTTTAGACACAGACAGAAAACCCACCGCATAATTATGGTATATGTCAGCGAGCCACCCCTACACTCCTCACATTTGAGAGTATCATCTAAACCTACGAATATGCCTACCATTACGGTGATAGTACACAGCCTCTTATCATGGGTCCAAATTGAGCATCCTTCGGAGACTCTTTGTTGCAAAGGCCACATCCCATGCCCCTCCTTGTATAGGCGCAGGCAATGTAGGGACAGGCGACCCTAAAGCTGAAGGCTGCATATATACATGTTTGGCATACTGCTCTAGTACTACAGGTGAAAATTCAAGGGACGACGTCCTTGAATTTGGAAGGGAGAATTTTGGAAGGGGCAGAGAACTAGGGGCTGGAGAAGAAGAATAGGCAGGCCCTGCCCACCTTTCATGGCATGACATAGAAGCGATACTTTTAGAGAAACCATGACCAAAGGCATCAGATCCTGTCTTAGCTTCGCTGAATGGGATCTCCATCGCTTCACTCCTGTATTGACAAACTAAATGATTCACCATTTCAGGGTCAGTTGATGCACGTCTCAGCCGTGCCACACTACCCAACAACATGCTGTCACTTCTTGCAGGTTGATTCACAATCACAACCTTGCAGCTGAAATCCTCAGCTTTATCATCGGTCTTCAAGATCTCATGCTCTGATGTGACTTTGGGGGTTGGTGCTTTCAGGCGGACCAGGTCATCAGATCTAATTTGACCTTTCTTCCTCACAATATTTACAGGCTTTGATGCATCCATTTTCGCATTTAGAGACTTGCACCCATCTACCTTTATGTCTTTCTGTGTCTTATGCCCATTCACCTTCACATCCTTCTTAGACTTAGGGCCACCCACCTTCGTGTGCAAGACTGCATTCTGGGGCTTAGGACCACCCACCTTCATGTCAAAAACTCCTTTCTGAAGCTTAAACCCATCAGACTTGGACCCATCTACCTTCGTGTCAAAAGCTCCATTCTCGGACTTGGACCCATCCACCTTCCTATCCAAGACGGCATTTTGAGATCCATTCTGCTGCTTAAACCCATCCACCGTCAAGTTCAAAACTCCCTTTTGATATCCAATTTGGGGCTCATCCTTCATGTCAGCAGCTTCATTCATAGCCTTGGCACCATCCACCTTCATCAGTAACTTTGCAATGAGTTCATCTGCAGCTTCCTTGTGCTTGGGCCTTTGCAAGATTGTAAAAACAGGAACATCAGGTGCTCGCTTTGCAAGAGCATTGATATCCCGGTTCTCGGCAGGATTTCTTGCCTTTGATTTCTTTCCTTCACCCCCCTTCCGTGGTATGTTAATATGCAGAGGATGTGGGCCATGCTCTGAAAGTGGTAAAAAACCAGGTTCGGTACTCGTTCTTGGGGTTTTGAACTTCTGCCTTGATTGATCAGGGTACAAAGAAGAAGGAGCATTTTTCAAAGCTGAAGCCTGAAGAGAATTCCTCCTGCCTCTTGGAGCGCTTTCTGAGCGATAGATCATGTCTGGAAAGTGGTGTTTGTGCCCACTTTGGGAAGGTGGTAAGCAGTCTTGTGGCAGAAGGACAGCAGTCCCCATACAAACACTCTGTCAACTTTTACCGCGGTAAGGCTAGCAAGCAAATCTAAAATGGACTGCTCAGATCTTTGAAGCAGTAATGCTTCCCCAACAGAACAGGTCCTGAGGCAAAATTTGACCACAAACACAGACACCATCAGGATTCTAGAATAGCAGACACATCTGATACTACCATAGCAAACAAATCCACATCATTACTAGCACAAAAACTCCATACTTTCACAACACACATATATCTTCCTCACCCCCTGCCCCAAACACCCACTCCCCCCCAACTCACACACACACACATCCCATTCTTTCACATCGCACACGTGCACCATGTCACACATCCAGATCTACCATGTCACACACGTCTACGCATCCGTATCTACCTCAGTAGAAAAGAAAACATACAAAAAATCTTTGTGGCAGTGGGAAATTTCCACAACATATGCGTCGAGTAACCAACCTGTAAACCCGATTTGAAGATAGCAAAGGCCAAAACTCTCCCTCTTCTGGGGCCGAGGTAGCAAAAACCCTTGCCTACAACGGAGCTGTTCGAAATCTAGGGCAAGAGATCTGTAGAACCCTGTACTCTCTGGTAGACTGAAACTGCTGCAAAAAGCTCTGTTCTGAAAAATTAAGAGCTCTATTTCACGTAGAAGAAACCCTAATGCGCAGAAAGATACACTGTGGAAACAGATAAGAAAACCTAGAAATACAGATGGAAAAGAAAGTGTAGATCCGAAGCTGGGGAGCTGGATGCTACACAAAATCCTAACGGCTAGCAGAGGAAGCACGAAGACGTGCACAGAGCAAACTGCTGTGGCTGAAGAGTGGAATATATGATTTGCAAGATGGAGAAGACGACGACTTCCTGTTCCTGTTGGTGGGAAGGACAGCTGCCGGTTTCACCGACTAGAGCCGGTCTGGCACGCGGCGTCGGCCGCGGAGTTGACGGGCCACGGGGTTCACCTGCCCATGCCGTGCACTGCTGACTGGGTCCTCGCAGTAAAAGACTTTGGCAAAAATCTTTCACACACTAGGGCATGTTCATGCGGGACGCTGTTTTTTGAAATAGTCAAACCCTAGGGCCCCCCAAATCACTCCACTTTGTGAACACTAGTCCTCAACCCGCGCGTTGCTGCGGTATGTAAAAGACAAAGGGTCAATCTAAGAGATTTTTTCCTCTTATTTTTTAGAAATCCAAGATTTCTTTTTTCCTTGTGCCTTGGTTGTCCATGGTTAATATGTAATAGATGTCTACACACTCATGTCCCTCCGATGGCGTCCTATAGCCAGTTGCCTATACAGTGTTAGGGTGACATCACGCTATAACACATGAAGCAAGAGGACTTGGGAGCACTCCATCAAAAAAAGTTTCCAATGGTGGTAAACCTTCATTCTTTAAGATAGAAAATAATAATTATTCGCATCTTTTTTTTCAAGAGTTTTACCCGCACACCCTCCCCAGACTGCACCTTTCAAATTTATGTTAAGGTTTATATCAAATTAATATAAACTTTTTGTGCGCTTTTGCCGCACGTGTCAGAGCTAGGGACTTGCCAAGCACCGTGTGCAAGCCACGAATGGCTGCAAGCACACAACCAGGAAACCAACAAGCTCAAAACAGGGAGCAATGGTGTGTCACTCACCACTCAGACCGCCATCGTGAAGGATTCTCGGACCGATGAAGAAGGAGCCGCCGCCGCCGCTCTGTCGCCTCGCCGCAACCGTGCCGCCACGCAATGCTCGATCGCTACACTCTCTCTCTCTCTCTCTCTCACACACACACACACACACGCGCGCGCTTGTGGAGAAGGAGATGGAGAAGATGAAGCAAGAGCACTTCTTGTATTCAACACTTACAGAATGAGAGGTTTTAGGTTACATTTGACTTTTATATGTGACCTGGCCGTTCACACATGGGCGCCCACACATGGCCGGCCGATCCTAACCTTTATCCTGATGAAATTCGAGGTGCGCCTCTCATCGGCGATCACCCAATCCCCTTACCCTTTACATGTGGTGCCAACAAGCCCGGCCCATGACTCAGAATACGTAAAATAATTATATGACGTAAAAAGTAATACGTCTCAATGCCCGCCACCATAGGTTAACATGTCCCCCTTCCTGATGTAGATTCCGTCCTCGGAAGCTATGGTATGGTAAGCTCGACAGGGTTTGTTGTGGTAGACTGTATCTGCAAAACAGGGAAGTAGAGTGAAAGCATGCTTGGTATTCACAGGAAGAATCACACGATGGTTATTGATTCTTCTTGAGTTTGATTTCAATATTGTTGTGAGACCTGGCAAAAAACATGTCATGGCTGATCATTTGTCTCGCATACCTAATGGTAAAGCCCCTACAGGAGTTGATGATGACTTACCTGACACTTCCTTGTTCATGGTGGAGACAATGCCTGAATGGAGTGAGAAGATTGTTAACTTCTTGGTTAATGGTTTTCCACCCAAAGAGCTTCGTAAAGATCTAGCTCGAAAGGTGATCAAGGAATGCGAACCCTATTGCCTAATGGCCGGGACTCTTTATAAAAGAGGAAAGGATGACGTTCTTAGGCGTTGTGCCCGAGAGGATATTTTGCAAGAGGCACATATGGGCGTAGCCAGTGGTCACTTTTCAGGAGACTTAATTGCACGAAAGATATTGCAATCAGGGTATTGGTGGCCCACTATGTTCCAAGATGCATCACTTTTTGTGAAGGGTTGTGATGAATGCCAACGCTACAAGAAACCCCAGCGGAAAGATCAGATGCCTCTACATCCAATTAAAGTAAACCAACCGTTTGAAAAGTGGGCTTTAGACTTTGTAGGTCCAATTAGCCGGTAACACATAATCTCGCTATATTATTGTGGCCACTGACTATGTGACCAAATGGGCTGAAGCGAAAGCGACATGTAAGGCAGATGCGATGACAACAACCAAGTTCCTCTTTGAAAATATAATCACGCTTCGGTTGTCCTTTTGAACTTGTGAGCGACAATGGTACGCATTTTATAAATGAAGTGATTAAGGAGCTCACAACAAATTTCATGATATCCCATTATAAATCTACTCCTTATTATCGGCAAGCGAATGGCCAAGCCGAGAGTACCAACAAGACCTTAATCTCTATTCTAACAAAGACAGTTGAGGCTCATCGCACGGATTGGGATCTAAAGCTTACATCAGCTTTATGGGCCTATTGTACTGCGTATAAAGTGGCTATTAATTGCACACCATTCAAGATGGTATATGGCCAAGAAGCAGTCATGCCGTGGGAATTTGTCATTCCTAGTCTTTGTGTTGCTACTCAAGAGGGCTGGGATGGTAATCCCTTAGTAGAGCGTTTGTATATCCTTGAGCGGTTAGACGAAGAAAGACAATTGGTGGTGTACAATGCCCTTGTAGAGAAGGATAGAAGGAAGAAATGGTTTGATCGCCACTTAAAAAACAAGGACATCAAAGTTGGGGATAAAGTCCTGATGTATGGAGTGCGTAACGAAAAGAAGAAGCTAAAATATGTTGGTAAGGGACCGTACAGAGTATGTGAAATTACCCCGCAAGGTACCATCCGCCGAGGGGAGACTCTCGACGGAGTTGAAACCGTTGGATTCCTCAATGGGAGTAAATTCAAAAGATACTATGATCCCCTAAGCCAAGAGGAATTACATGCAAAGAAGGTAGCTAAAGAACAGGCTGAGCTTAAGCGAAGATACAAGCGAGAGTTGAAGCTAAAGAACGTCAGCAGCGTGTTAGGCGCTAAACGAGAGGCCAACTTGGGGATTACACAAGCATTTTTCGAGGAGGCAGAGGAGGATTCACTAGAATCTGACCCGCCTCTACGATACCCAATTGAGCTACAGAGTCCTTACGGGAAGGTGCTATATAATGCATTGTTGGATACGGGAGCTTAACACGATTTGCTGTCATATGGAGTGTGGTGTCAACTTGGAAAACCACCCTTATCCAAGAGTACCATCCAAGCTAAGGGTATCAATAAGAAGAAAACCATTGTCGAGAATTCTGCACACTCCTGTTGCCTATGACAAGGGGACTATGGTTCAAAGCTTTTTGGTTATGCCTGCTGCTGCTGGTACCATGGAGGGAACTGTAAACTTAGGGCGCAAATGGATGTTAGCCACCAAGTGCAATATTGATTGGGCAACCAGGCGAGTTACAATGCAAGAACCAGCTCTTAGCTTGACCACTCGGGGTCTCGCACCTAAGCCATCAACTCTGGACAAAACGCTAGATAAGGAAAAATCACAAAGTCAAGTGGCTACACCATCTTTGATTGTTTGCCACCCCTCTAACGCTTCAACGCCAAGAGTGGAGATAGGCAGTGTGGTCCCCAAGGCTCCGCTTACTTTACCAAAGAGTACATACAAATGGGTCCCAAAAGCTTCGTTAACGGCTACCTCTACTGCTCAATCTTGTTCAGACAAGGAGCCTCGTAGTAGGAAAGCAGCTACCCGCCCTAGAAAAGGCAAGGTAACATCACGTTGGGTCCCTAAACATAAGCTGAATTCCTCTACATCGCCTGTAAAATATTGTAAGCCAAATGTTGCCACCCCAACAACAATTCAAGACCGTGGTAAGGGAAAGGTAACGGAGTACTCCACACCACTTCTTCCAGAGCTAGTTTGGATTCTCAAACGATATCGATCGATACCACCTAGCTCAGGAAGGGGGGAGTCACAGGAAGCTTCTAGCTCCTCATGCCATTCACACGTTGATATAGAAGTTTCTGCACGCTCTACACCTACCCTTGTCAATACCCACCAAGAAACCAATGAGTCTATGTCTCCCCTTGTAAATGTATCGTCGGAAGCCTCCCTAACCTTCTCCCCTGACCATGTAACTTCCAAATTCGAGGGAATGTATATATATAGCTTCGTACACAAAAAAGAAAAGAAAAGAAAAGAAAATATAGTAAAAAGAGCAAGAGCACATTAAGAGGAAAGTTATCTGCACACAATTAGAAACAAGATTGACCTGTCTTCATCATGAACCTACTGATGCTATATCTGTGTTTGCAGATATGGTAGATGCAAGAGCATCACACACTTCATCCACTAGAATGGATGTGGATGGATGTGAAGGATGGATGTGAATGTATGTGAAAGGATAGATGTGGATGTGTATGTGATAAGTATGGATGTGGATGTATGTGAAAGGATAGATGTGGATGTGTATGTGATAAGTATGGATGTGGATGTATGTGGAAGAATATATGTGGATGTGAATGTGATGGATATGAACGAGAATAGAGCCGATGAGATGTGATGTAAATTGGATAGATATGAATGATAAAGGATGTGAATGAATGATATGGGATGTGAATGAATGTGTTAGCATGTGAATCAGGATGTGAATGAATGTGATAACCTGTGAATCGGGATGTGAATGAATGATAAGGGATGTGAATGAATGAGATGACATGTGAATCGGGATGAGAATGAATGGTATGGGATGTGAATGGATGTTAATGAATGAGATGTGAATCAGGATGTGAATGAATGAGATGGAATGTGAAATGGATGTGATAAGATGCGATGTAAACTGGATAGATGTTAATGAATGAGATGTGATGTGATGTATGGGTAAATGCGAGTGGATGAGATCTGATGAGGTTAATTGAGGAAAGAAGTGTTGAGATGGAAAATGATGTGATTGGATGAGAATGGGAATGCTTATGAAATGAATGTGGATTAAGTAATGTAGAATGATGTGGAAAGACGAGAGATTCGTTATAGAAATTGTATTTATGACCTGTTTTATGTCAAGAATGCTGGGGAAGTATTTTGACCGTCTTGTGAATGAGGTCGTGGAGACCTAACTCTGATAAAGTTGCAACAGCTGATGGAGAGTCAACGGAGGACGTCTCGCGTAGCAAGGTCGGCCGAGGTCTTGACCAGCCTCGGTTCGATTTAAATGGTGAGCTTTCGATACGGTGGATGAGGGACCAAGGAAGCAGCCTATGAGTGAAGCGCTAGGTCACCTGCGAAGGATCCTAGAGGGTGCTGACCATACGGTGCTCGGGCTCCGCGTCGTCGAACGATACCCACACATGCGTCGTGGAAGATATTGGAATAAGGAGTAAGAGTTGTTTTCTGAATTCGGGCAGGGATCTGGTTGATTGACCTTGCTGGTCCTCAACGGATGAGTCCATGGCTCCTTTATATGGATCCGTTGGTTGATCTTGCTGATCTTCAACGGAGATTCCATTTTGATATGTGAATATATTGTCGGTTACTATGAGCTAGGAACTATCGAAAAGGCCCCTGAGTGGACAGGTGGTGAGCGTTATGGTGTCCAAATGATGCCATAGGTACACCGATGAAGGAATGATTGGAAATAAGGATTCAACCGGAGATTTTGACGATTATGATCAGTGACACAATGGTTTCATTATAAAAGATTGTTTTTAGAAGATGTTGATTCTGTGAAAAAGGCAATTTCATATTGGGTGTGTAAGTGGTGCGACTAGTTTTAAGTTTGCATGAATTTTCGGCTAGGGGGCCTGGGAACTCTTTTCCCTGGTACCCGGGATAAAACCTAACCAAATTCGTGATTGGATCCCATCACTATAGTGGTTGGGCGGTTGGCTAACCCATGGACTGGATGGGGTTAGGCTAGACTGATGGATCCCTAAAATGAGATTAAATTTCTGTTGGTACGATAGATGAAGTAAATCCCGGATAAAAATTGTTCTATGGAAAAGAATCAACAGCTGTGCCTCTCAATGAGAAAAAAAGCGTTCGTCTCTATGATCCAAGTGCAATCTTTCCCTTGATCTGGCTATGGGACTTATGGGTTCGGTCAGATCAGTTCTGTTAGTTAAGGCTTTTGACTACGTTAGAGAAAAGTTATCCTGGAGGAATCGCTCGTGCTTTTCGGGCAAGGGAAGTTTTTCCGAGTTTGGTTTTTGGAAGAACCGATGGATTAGTCTCTTGTCTGGATATCTGTGGGGCGAGGCCCCGAGTGTGGCACCCTGCCCTGCGCAAGAAGTGCTTCTTTCGCTGCTAGCACCCCTGAATTCGTTGTGCAGTGGGTCAGGGATCTTACAACTTGTGTATGTACATTTTAAGGGAACCTAAGTGATTGTGGATCGCACCATGTACCAAGATTTCTCCCACCATGGTCCCCCCAATCCACAGATATACCTAGACATACGTTGATGGCGCGAGGATATGGTAACACACTTTATATTACTTTTGTGGGCCTCACCATTTTGCAACAAATTGATCAAGAAAAATGCTGGGCTTCTTCTAAAGTGTGTTTGGTCAAGAAGCTTTTGACTCCTCTTGTTGCTGGCCTTTTCAACAAATTGATCCAACAAATTGATCAAGGAAAACTGTGGGCTTCGTCTAAAGTGTGTTTGGTCAAGAAGCTTTTGTGTGGTGGAATTTTGAGCTCTTGACTCATCTTGCTACCCTTTTCTTACCTAGGTTGTCATTGTGTGCCCTTGGCTTTGTTGGAATAATTCGCTTTGTTGTTGTCGTCTTCATTGCTTCTTCTTTGGTGGAATTAATCATTTTTCATTCTTGTGGCATGTGTCACAACAAAGGGAATTCCTTTCTTCTTCGTCTCTTCTTTTTCTCTTTTATCTTTCTTCCTCTCCTTCTCTTTTAGTATGGGCTCTTCATCTTTACTTTCTCCTCTACTTCCCCCTTGCATACCTTTCTGTCTATTGATATGCTTCCTTCTTCCCCTCTTCTATCTTTGTTTTCTTGCTTCTATTTCACCTATTTTACCTTAGAGAGGGAGTGCACATGTGCGAGTGTGTAATTAGTGGGTGTGCATGTGTGTGTTTGGAGGGTATACATGTGTGGGTGTGTGCATGTGTCAAGAATGTTTTTTAAAAGTTTTCTCCATCATTCCCAAGTACAAGTGTTTGTACAATTGTTGATAGGGGTATTATGTTAAATATATACACATGGGGTTTAATGCTTCTAGCTTACCTTGTGAGCTCACTGAATGAAGATGAAAAAACACATGTCCATCCATGACAAACATTTTCATGCCATCACCGCCTGCTTTGCCTAGTGTGCTTGATTGAGCTCTATCCTTCCAGTCAGTTGGTTTTGCGACGTGGCACATGGGGGTGTTGTGGGATCGTGGTGGTGATCCCCTTGAGCCTTGAGATCACTTGGCAATGCCAAGGGAGGGATTTGACCAATTTACGGGTGTAAGATATTCTTGTTCATACAGTGCATTCAATGGGTTCATACTAATATTGTAATGGTGAGAAGCATTAAAGGAAAATTCCACTAGGTGAAGATAATTCAACCATCTCTTTGACTCACGACCACAAAAGGCTCTTAGAGAGTATTTAATTCCTTGATTGACCCTCTGTGTCTGACCATTATTCTTAAGGTGATAAGCTGTGCTTAAATAAAGTGAAGTTCTAATTACCTCACAAAATGATGTCCAAAATCTAGAGGTGAATTTGGCATCTCGATCACTGATGATTCCGAGGGGCAATCCATGAAGTTGAAATATTTCATGCAGAAATACCGTGGCTATATCCGATGTTGTAAAGGTCTTCATTGGAATCAAATGTGTGACCTTAGTCAATCTATTGACCACTACAAATATAGAATCATAGCCTGCACTAATGGTAGACCAGTAATAAAGTCCATACTTATGCATGCCCATTTCATCCGTGGGATATCGAGGGGATGTAATTTTTTGGGCATTTAAGTCAATATTAGGGAATTTGAAAAAATCCATGCCCTTCATGTTGATTGACTTAAAAGCATGTTACCTTTGTGGAGATGATCAACATCAAGCCAACAACAAAAGAGAAGTTGCGATGGAGATGAATTTGAATGCAATCAATCGGATGAATGTCATGAAGCTGTGGACACATCTCATACGGGTTAGCGTTGCAACACACGACACTGTGCATGTGGAATTGGCTCCAATTATTGAGGTGGTGCTTGAAGGCAATCGAGGATGGTTGCAACGTTTCAGCTTTTTAAAAGTCCCAAATATAAAAAACAACCATAATAACCTTAGCTAACATTAGTGCTTGAAAACCTTAGCTTTCCATGATTAATTAAACAATTTTTTTCACTCATTGTGGCCCCCTATTCACTAACATTTCTCTTTTTGCATATAGGTGCCCAATATTGTATTAAAATCCTCTTGTATTTTTCAAATGTTCTATTGACATCTATGTTACTATGAGGAGCTACACCTAACCATATAGGATATATTAGTTCTAATGGTCGAATAAGAATAAAGTCTCCCTTTCTAACATCAACCATGGGATGAAAAGCTTGCTTTGGGCCTTTTGCTTTTTGGTCCACAATAGTGACCATCAATATCACAATAGTTATATCATCCACATGTGTACCTAGAGTTCTTGGCCAAAAATTTTGATTGAAGCCTCTATCCTAGTTTGGTCTCTCTAGTGCTTGAACCATGGCCTCCCAATGCTCAATCATTAGGCTAATGTACAAGGTGAAAGCTACATCAAATACTTGAACGTTAGTCCATATTTTTCAATATCATATGTAATCCTTAATTCCTTTTACCACCTCTAAGTGATCTTTAATGTGCTCAACCATTGGAACAACACATGGAACCCTTGTCATGGTAGTATTGTGTTACCATCACTATCCTTCTTCCATAATTCAATACCACCAAGATTTGGCTAACCATTCAATGGATTTAGGATGCACTTTATATTGCATGACTGGAACCTTTTCTTGCATGAAGAATTTGAATTGTAATGGTCTTGACTGCCCCACTAGCACATCTTGTCCATTAGATAAGTACCCATATTTTCATTAAATTTGGAAAGGTGAATGTTTGGCTAATCCTTAGTTTCTCAAAAAACCTACTAAACGTTGCATCAATATCTTCATCATGTGTATCATCAACCATCAAAAATCCTAACTAGACCATCTTAAATACTGCTTTGGCAACCAACAATGATAGATAGGAAACAAATACCGATTCTTGTTCTCTGAGGCATAATTGTCCAATTGTAACATCAAATTCTCTGGTAACTTCTTGAATTCTAAACTAGGATTTGTGTTTTTTGTTGCTATCCCAGTATCATTTAATGTAGTTGAACAAGCGCCCATGTATCCATCATGCAGGTAATGTTGATCAAGAGTCTTTCTAGAGTTTAAAGCATTTAACAATGTGCTAGTTGATATGGGAATACCATCATTAAATGTAGTTGAACAAGTACCCATGTATCCATCATGCATGTAATGCTAATCAAGAGCCTTTCTAGAGTTTAAAGCATTCAACAATGTGCTAGTAGATCTAGGCATACCATCATTGGAATGTAGTTGAACAAGTACCCATGTATCCATCATGCATGTAATGCTAATCAAGAGCCTTTCTAGAGTTTAAAGCATTCAACAATGTGCTAGTAGATCTAGGCATACCATCATTGGAAAGATCTCCATACTTATGTCTCTCACACATCTCAAGTTTCTTAAACACAAGGCAAGAGAGTCCATTGGTGAAATTTGGATCAGATGGCCATAAGCTGATAGCAAAATGTCCACGATGCCCTTGTCCATGTCCATGGGTTATTATTCCCGTTAGTGACATAGGAAATTGTGTTGACTTATCAGTCTCCTCGGAACAGACCTTTAATCTCAAGATCGTTGTTTTCTTTTGGTCCATCTTATCATGTATTATGCATAAGTACTAATGGTAAAGTCAACCTCCAAGCATAGTAGAGGTTCCTACAGCTAAGTTGTTTTCTTTTGGTCCATCTTATCATGTATTATGCATAAGTACTAATGGTAAAGTCAATCTCCAAGCATAGTAGAGGTTCCTACAACTAAGTTGTTACAAGATGTGGACCTTTCTTTGACACATCAATCTATTAAGTTCATATCAGCTCCCAACAACTGATCCTTTATTCCATTGTATATAGTGCACTTTAAAAACTCACTTATTTTGGCAAGGCTAAAAATCAATGGGGATAATTCGAATTTCTAACAAGGCCCTAGTTTTGGCCGAGTGTCCAAAACATGGATTTTTAACAAGGCTTTAGTTTTGGCTGTGTCCAAATCAACCTCTATTATGGAATTCTAACAAGTTCTAGTTTTGTGACCAAGTGTGTCTAAATCAACCTCTAACATGGATTTATAAGAAGGCCCTATTTTTGGCTAAGTGCAAGTCAACCTCTAAGATGGATTTCTAACAAGGCCCTAGTTTGCCAGGTATCTAAATCTACCTCTAACATGGATTTTTAGCAAGGCCCTAGTTTTGACCAAGTGTCCAAATCCACCTCTAACATGGATTTCTAACAAGAAGGCCCTATTTTGTCCAAGTGTCCAAATCAACCCCCTAGCATGGAATTCCAACAAGCAACCTCTAACATGGAGTTCTAACAAGGCCCTAGTTTTGGCCAATCGTCCTCATTGTACCTTGAGCTATATCTACATATATATACAAATGTAGATATATATATATATATATATATATATATGTATGTATATGTATATGTATGTGTGTGTGTGTGTGTGTGTGTGTGTGTGTGTGTATGTATGTATACATATATACATACACACATATATACATACATACATACATACATATATGTGTGTGTATGTATATATGTATACATACACATACATATATACACACACACACACACACACACACACACACACACATACATATACATACATACATATATATATATATACACACACACACACACACACACACACACATACATATACATACATACATATATATATATATGTGTGTGTGTGTGTGTGTGTGTATATGTATATGTATATGTATATATGTATATGTATGTGTGTGTGTGTGTGTGTATATGTATATGTATATGTATATATATATATATATATATATATATATATATATATATATATATATATATATATGGATACATACATATATATACATATACATATACATATACATATACATATACATATATATATATATATATATATATATATATATAAACATACATGCATACATACATACACACATACATATAAATAAAATGTGATATACCTATATGTGTGTGTATGTGTTTATATATATATATATGTATGTATGTATGTATACACACATGTATGTGTGTATGTGTGTGTGTGTGTGTGTGTGTGTGTGTGTGAGGGCTTTCCATTAAGCTCTTAAACATCTCCAACACATGTGTCTGAATAAGAAGTTATGGGCCCAAAAAAGGGATGATTTTCCATACTTTTATCCTTGTCAGTAATTGGCTTGTCTTTGGGGGCGATGAGGGGCACCCAATTATCGGGAATTATCGAGGGCGGGGGTCTAGAGGGCTACTAGCCCCCCTTGTGGTGGGGTGCGGGGGCCATCACATGCTCATTTTTGTGGCATGACATCATTGAATCATCATTAAAATAAAATTTAAAATACTATATAATATAACAAAATTCAAAATGTAGGTAGTTATTATAATTATGCTTATGGTTATGTGTGTGTGTGCATGGGTGGATACGACCTAAAAAGAAAAGAAAACTTGTGACAGACCTTTGATGATTTAACATTAAAGGTCACTATCTCACAAGATTTGGCTCAAAAATTGGAAAAAAAAGTTTTGTGCTTTGCCTCTACAGTGTGGAGAAGAAAATAGTAGAGAGAAGAAAAACACAGGGAGAAGCAAGGGCACAGAGTAGGACAAGCACAAGTCTCTCTCTCTCTCTCTCTCCCCACACACACATACAGTAGGGAAGCTACACGCCATTAATGAATCTTGATTGACTAATCTTTATTTATAGTTAAAATTATCACTATAATTAGACTAATTAATTAATTTTATTAAGTATTCTTGATTAATATATTTAATCTATCATCATTAATTAAACTAATTATACTAATTTATCATTCACAATCACTAATTTGACTAACTTATGAGATTAATGCATTTAATCTATCACTATATATTTATGCATTTAATTAAACTATATCTAATCTATAATCTATTTGCAAGTCATTTAATCTAAGATTAGGCTTATATTAACATACTTTCTTTGTTTTAATGATTTAGTCATTTAAATAAGAAAGATGTATTGCATACCTGTACGTGGATTTCCTTTGGATTTTTTGCTCTTTGAATGGATTCCCTTTAGCTCTTTTTCTCTTCAAATGGATTCCCTTTAGCTATTTTGCTCTTCAAATAGATATCTTTGGTTCTATATTTACACTAGATGTAAACGACTCCACCAAAATGGAAGACTACCTCTTTCAATCTAGAGCCATTCACACATAACATGAAGATTTGGATAGTGGAATATAACCTCGGTCACCCACTTGGTCAAATCCTTGGGCATCCACTTAACCAAACCCTTGGATACCATCATGGCTTGACATGGGAGTTGGACAAAGATACGGAAAATTGTTAAATTTGTCCAAATCCCTTCCTCATAGATGCCCAATATGGTCTTTGACCCCAATCATTGTCCCTAGACTATAACCTTTCTCACCCACTTAGCCAGATCCTGATGTATCCACTTAACCAAACCCTTAGCCAGATCCTTACGTATCCACTTAACCAAGACTATAACCTTTCTCACCCACTTAGCCAAATCCTTAGGTATCCACTTAACCAAACCCTTAGACAATGTTCTAGCTTGACATAGGAGTTGGACAAACATATGTACATTCATTCAATTTTTCTAAATCCCACCAACATACATTTGACCAATTGTCCAAATCTACATCAAATAGAAATGCATAATGACCACCACATGTGACCTAGCCCTTTTGGGGAATTCCCTAAAGCTAACCCTGATTGGGGACTTACCTAATGCTCATCTCACTAGATTTGGCCAACCATTCAATATAGATTTGGATTTGTCTAAATCTGACTATAATTCATAGCTCAATCCTATTGTGGATTTCCATAATGCTCCTCCCATTAGAACTCACCCCTATTGGAGACTTGCCACAGGCTAACCCTTATTAGGGATTTGTCAAATGCCCATATCACAAGGTTTTGCCAACCATTCAATATAGATTTGGACAATTGTCCAAATTTAACTATAATTCATATCTCAATCCTATTGGGGACTTCTATAATAATCATCTCGCTAGAATTCACACCTATTGTGGAGACTTGCCCAAGGCTAACCCTTATTGGGAATTTATCTAATGCTCATGTCACTAGGTTTGGCTAACCATTCAAAATAGATTTGGACAATTTTCTAAATCTAACTACAATTTATAGCTTGCTACTATTAGGGACTTCCATAATTCTCCTCTCACTAGACTTCAACCCTATTGAAGACTTGCCTAAGGCTAACCCTTATATAGGATTTGTCTAATGCTCTTCTTGATGGATTTAGCCAATCATTCATTGATATAGATTTGGACAATTGACCAAATCTATATACATACATACATCACTCATATTGGGTATTTGCCTAATGCTCTTCTTACTAGAACCATTCACTATAGATTTGGATAGTTGTCCAAATCTATATAAAATTTAGAGCTCACTCATATTAGTAACTAATGCTCTTCTCACAAGATTTGGCTAACCATTCAATATAAAAATTTGGATAAATGTCCAAATCTATCTATAGTTCATAGCTCACTTCTAATGGGGATTGGCCTAATGCTTTACTTACTACACCTCACCCCTATTGGAGACTTTCCTAATGTTAACCCTAACCATGGACTTGACTGATGCTCCTCTCACTAGATTTGGCAAGCCCACTGAATGTATATTTTGACAATTGTCCAAATCTATATTTAATTCATAGTACAATCCTCTTAGGGGCTTGCCTACATGTTCTCTTCTCACCACATTTGGCTAACCATTAAATGTAGATTTGGCCAACCATTAAATGTAGATTTCGATAATCGTCTAAATCTACCTACAGTCCATACCTCAACCCTATTAGCGACTTCCCTATTACTCCTATCACACTAAATTTGGCTAACCATTGAATACAGATTTGGAAAATCCAAATCTATCTACAATTTAGATCTCACTCCAATTGGGGACTTGACTAATACTCATCTCACTAGATTTGGCCAACCATTCAATACAGATTTGGATAATTTATCTATAGTTTATAGCTCACTCCTATTGGGGACTTGCCTAATGCTCCTCTGACTACATCCTTATTACCATGGACTTGCCTAATTCTTCTGTCACTATATTTGACCACGAACTCAATGTAGATTTAGACAATTGGCCTAATGCTCTTCCCAATAGTTTTGGCTGACCATTAAATGTAGATTTGGACAATCATCCAAATTTATCTACAATCCATACATCACCCCTATTGGGGACTTGCCTAATGCTCCTATCGCTATATTTGGCCAACCATTCAATACAAATTTGACAATCCAAATCTATCTATAATTTATAGCTCACTTCTATTGGGGACTTGCTTAATTAGACCTTACATCCCTATTGGGGGCTTGCCTATCAGAAGGAGGGTTGCCACAAACATAATATCTAGAGACTCTGATTGGGAAAAACAAAGACACTACATATCTCTCAAGGCTTATGACCAAAATTGATGGAACTGGAGATCCCATTCAGTATCTAGAGAAATTTGATCAAATTTGAAAGGCCATGGGAAGGATTGATGATCCCACCAAGATTAAACTTTGCCTTAAATGGAAAGTAGACTAGTGGTTTATGGAATCTCTCCCTTACATTCCACTGCCACATGAATATGTAGAAGCTATGCTTAGGATGAAGTTTAAATGGAAAGTAGGCCAGTGGTTTTATAAGACCACTCCCTTACATTCCACCACCATGTGAATATGTAGAAGCCATGCTTAGGATGAACTTTGAAATGGGAAGGGGTGTTACCACAAACATAATAACTAGAGGCTCAGAGTTGGGAAAAACAAATCCAATCTACATCTAAAGGATGATGACCAAATTGAATGAAATTAGAGGTCCCATTCATCAATATCTAGAGAAGCTCAATCAAATTTGTGAGGTGGGAAGGATCACTAAATTTGATGGAACTAGATATCCCATTCATCAATATATCTAGATAAGTTTGATCAATTTGCAAGGCCATGGGAAGGATTGATGATCCCACAAAGATGTGTTCTTCTAACTTTGCCTTGGAGGCAAACTAGGCTTGTGGTTTAGGTCTCTAAACCACTAGCTTTTCATGTGGGTTTAGGTCTCTAAAGCCACATGAAAAAGGTTAGCTACTACTACAAGGTCTGGGACACACATTCATTGTGGGATTCTTGCCAAATGAAGCTAGATGGACCCTAATCTTGCATAGATCTATAACCTTAAGAAAGAGGAGGGTGAAACAATGCGTGACTATATTGCTGAAACCAAGTATGCACAAGAGAGCTGTAGCCCCAATGAGAGACTAGATAACTTATCGCTCATTGGTTAAATTATGATTAGTCTCACGAGTAAGAGGTTTCATGGTCATATTTATAGGTCTATACACTACATTTTTAATGCGTGTTAATGCACGAGAGGTAATAGACCTAGTAGTATACAATCTTGAAGACAAGGATGTAGAAGTCATACACCTGAACCAAGAGATAGAGGATGCATCATCCAAAGCGTCAACAGCTAAGGGTGCCCCGCCATAGCAAATTAGCTAGATTCCTAGTCAAGGACATGAGCATGGATGAGTTGATAGAAAATATGCTCAATTATTTAGGCCAGTAGTGGTAAGGCCAGCCCTAAGGGAAACTCTAGCCAGTTCCTCTAGCTAGACACCCACACTTATTTCGATGGAGAGATATGGTGTAGTGTAAAATTTTCCCACCAAAAGTATACAAGTATGGAGTGTCCAATTCTGAGGGGAGTGTCGAATACTGAGGCCTAGATAACAATAATATTGTGCTCATTGGCCAGCTTCATGAGAACCATGATATAACCCATTGTTGTTGGTATTAAGGAAACTTGGCACTATGACCTATTCTTCTGACACTCGTAATATCAAATGCTTCTCAACCGGTGCATAATCTTGTGCTCATTTTTCAAAACCCTATATTGAGAGGTATACAAACCGCTGCCAAGAGGTTTAGTGAAGCTCTAAAGCTTCACAATAGAGAGGCAAGGGAGAGGGATAATGGAATTACACCAAAATGAAAATTACACTAGCATGTAAATACACTAAGATGAAAATACAAAGGAATGGGGTTCTATTCATAGGAGAGGGAGGCCACCAACTAGAGGCTTCCAGCTTCAGTTTGATCCAATTTGGACAAGTTTTAGACTAGTTAGGTCCACTTTTTTGGTCTAGTTTGGAAGAGGAGAGAGGAGAGATAAAATATCTCATTTTTTTAAATTAAAAATTAGGTAAATGATGAGGATTCTAGGTGCCTCCTTCATGAGCTCCACTCACCCTCCTGAGGTGTAAAAATTTCCATTTTTATACTATTAAGTACTAGTACTAGTACTAGTCAACTTTTCATCTTATGCGAGAATTTACTCATTTTTGGTGGATTTTATTTTATTATTACATTTTTCTTATTAAAACACTTGGATTAACCCCATTGGACCATTAGAACACTCTTTGGACCTTAATCCACAATTTTCTAAAAACAGGTACCCCTAGGCTAAGGTGTCCAGTGCACATATTTTAATTAATTTCTAATGCATATTGGAAAACTCTTTTTAAACTTCTGTTTCAGGGGAATTCATCTTAAATTTAAAGGATAACTTTGTATCCAAAAATATTATCTCTCTCTAGAATATTTTCTCTCTCTAAGCCAAAAACAAGGAAAAATAATGCCTTTTTGCATTCTGAAAAGGGAATGATCACTGGGGACTGAAAGGAGAACTTTATACATATTTAGGAGCTGAGGAGGAATCTTATAGACCCTGCCTGAGAGTATCCCTAACGCCATTGAAGAGTCAATCATAGAAGCAATAAGGAAACCTTAGAGCATGCCAAAGGTTGTATCCAAACCCGTGTCTATTCTTAAGAAGCCGAAAAAAGGGAAGAAGTGCACATCCCCTACAAATTACCAAAAAGGGAATGAGTGCACATCCCCTGCAAATTGGAAAAAAAGGAAGGAGTACACATCCCCTACAAATTGGTAGGTCATCCAAGCCCACCTTCGAGTGAGTAGGAGAGCCAAGTGAGCACGAATATTACATGAGGGACACAACATGCCTCAGACCTCAGAGCCTTCTTATCCTCTGATATTCAAGTCTTGATAAGTTTCCTTTTACAAGAAAATGTAAACTTTGGAGAGACTTATCTGACTAGATTACTGAGAACTTAAGAGCGCACAATTTTGAACCTAAAGAGGAGGAGAATGAGATGTGCCACGTTGAGAGCTCTTCTTCCACACCCAAGACAAAATGATAGCCAAAAGTGCCCATGAATAAGCTAAAACACTATTTCAAAAGCAATGAAATGAATGTAGTGTTACGTTGTTATGGCTCACCCTAACCCCGCTTGAAACACATCCAACAAGAGATTACCTGGTGAACCGCCAACTGTCATGAGGATCTTTCCAATGGTCGAGCTCATAACCCTTGAGGTCTCCAAGCTCTACAACTCCTAGAGAAGCAATTCCACCGTGCCTCTCATGAGCGTTGTCACTCCGCCGTGTTGCAATATGGGTACTCGTCCCTCCTCTCACCTTACTTCACTCACACACACTCACTAGCATGCATTAGGGAGAGAGATTAGCAAGAGGATTAGGGAGAGCAAGATGCCATTGCATAATGGGAGAGTATGTTGTAGTATGAGAGATATTCACTTATATACATGGCCATAAGTGTTCACACTCACTTAAACTGTGGGGTCGGTCGGGCACTTTAAGCTCATAAGAGGCCAATTTCTATTATAATGACTACTCTCATAATATATCCATGAAGTACATCACTTTGGGACTTCATCCTAATTTGCTATCACACGGTCTTGAAGTGGGAATCGCCATAAATACTCCGCCACACCATTATGGGTGCCCATCCAAGTTGTAGCTTTGGACACTATTGCTTCATATCTTAAATGTATGACCCTTTGGTGTATCTATCGTGACTCCTTGATGTAAGATAATGGCGGTAGATCTTGTTAACCCTAGATATGGGTTAACATCCCCCCCTTTCTGATGGCGATCGCGTCCCTCGTGATCGCGTTGAAGACCTTTGTGTGGGGAGAATGGACAAGATTTGTTGATGGCTTTGATATTGAGTGACCTTCAATGGTCTTTGTTCCTCCAGAAGGGATAAGAAAAGCTAGTTAGTAAATGAAAAGGTTAGTGGTTTATTGGGAATTCCTAACGGGGTGGGGGCGTGGGGTTTTTTTGCAGAGTGATTGCATTTTTATATTTTTGTGTGCTCTTTTTTTTTTTGCTCACTTTGTTTTTGGCAATCATAAGCAAGGTTACATGTGATTTGTGTTAGTGGAGAAACTAGAAGATGTTAATAATGGGAGAGAAGAGAGGGAAGGAATCGGAGAAACGTAGACATTATCATCAGAACGAGATAGTGATTCTTAGTTCCTCATTTGATTCATTGAAGTGACATTCATCATTTGAAGAAATTGGCCTTTGATGATGCCCCTTTGTGTGACTGGATTCTTGTCAAATGTTGTTGAGTGTAGGACTTGTTCCTGCATGCTTCTTCCCATGTGCTTTTTATGTTTTTATGTATATTTAAGTGCTCTTATGAAGTAGATATACATGAAGTACAAGAAGTGAGTCATATAGACTCTTATTATTGAACTGCTCTGTGTTGAAGTAGCCACTTGTTGGCGAGGATTAAAAGAATTACATCGACTTGCAAGGATAATATAGATATCTTCACTAAGGATTGAAGATCATTGATTTGTGAAGATGGTAGCATCATTTGGAGAGGTTTGTAATTTGAAGGAAAATTTCAGGCGATGGGTTGTACCATTGACTAGGCTTTCACCCACCATGGTCCCCCCCATCCAGAGATGTATCTGGAAGTTGTCGATGGTGAGGCTTTGGTGCAAATGTTCTCCAGTGCATGAGTATGGATATGTCCTCATGGAGCAACTGCTATATTATCATAGCCAAAAGAATAGTAAGCTATAAGCTTAATAAAAATGGAATGGCTATTTAAGATGGGAGTTGTTTGATAGGCCACATGTGTGACTCCCTTGTGTTTGTGTGTGTTTTTTTTTGGTTACCACCTTGCGAGCAACAAGTTCTTGTGGCTATTCTCCTTTTTTGAGAGAATAGGTTCTTATGTCTACCGTGTAGCTTCTGCACTTACACTTCACATCCAGAGGGGTGAAAAGAGCATTGTGAGTTTGTCTTTGATGCGCTCATAAGTCTCCATTTGTAGACATGGGAATTGATTCTTGAATTTTTAGCTAAAATCTTGTCGAGGCGATAGGTAAGACTATTGGTTGGTTACCATTGGGGTTGTTCAAACACATAAGCTCTTGTGTAGGTGTTGAATGCACGAGAGTGGTTGAGTGACTTGCTTGGTGTTGCTTGGGCCTACATTCTTGTCCAACTTTAGGTGAAGCTGTTGGGGTTGAATTCGGTGGTGAGGCTTTCTTCACATTGTTTGATTTTGGCAACCATATGATGGGATTACCATCATAGTATCCTTGTTGTTGAAGCACATGTATAGGCACCCATCTTTGATGAACCTTATAAATTGGTGGTTAATGCGTTTGGTGCTGAGGTTTCCTTCTTTGTGCAAGCTTAGGGGGCTTTGTGATGCGCTTGGAAATCCAAGTGTGTCAGTATTTCCTTGGTAGTATCCTTGTGGTTGTGCAATAATCTTTTTGGCACCCACACTTGTTAACTTGGTGGAGTTCTTTGAGGAACTCGCATAGGCTTTTGTGGATGGTGTTGTGTGGAGTACTTTTCTATTTCCTTGGCTTCTACGTGCTGCGTTGAGGAAGAGGCTTTGACTGTCGAGGCACCCAAATTTGATTGGCACCTTCGTAGTAGCCTTGGGCAGCACCTTTGTAGTAGCCTTGAGCAACAAGTAGCTGCTTTTCCACTCACATTTTGATACCATTAAGATACCTTGCTTTGTGTTTTCTTGGGTGAATTTTTCTTTTTGGTGGAAGTGGAAGGTTTTGGGACCTCCTTCACATTGATTTTGGCACCGAGAGTGCAGGTTTGGGACACATGGGTATTTTTGATGATGATGAGGCTAGAGTCTCTTATAGAGTGGTTGTTGATGATGAGGCTTTCAAGCATTCAGTTGTCTCTTTTGGTGGGGTTTGTCGATGAAGAGGCATAGGCTCCGAGATTTTTCCTTTGAGTTTCTTGTTAGAGATAGATGGTTGCGCAGGGGAAACTTCTTTAGGAATAGCTATTGATTTTGAGGTTTTGGCATCGAACTTCGTTGGTGAGGATGGGGTTGAAGGAGTAGATGCTTTATCGGAGTTGGTTGTTGACGCAAATGGTAGATCATTGTGTAGAGGGGATTCTGTGGAAGAGGCTTGTAACATTTTGCGTTTAGCATCATAGAAATCCATTAAAGTTGGATCCTCTTCCTTGCAGTATGGTATTGTAAACATTTTGTCATTGACCATTATGATGACTCTATCACTGGCAAAACATAGTGGTGCTCGGGCAAAACATAGTGGTGCTTGGGCAACAACAATCCATTTATGCCCCAAGATCAAATCTGCTTCCAATACATACTCAACCACAAAAAACCTTACAAGTAAGGGGGTTAGTTTCAATATACATTGTATGTTCAAAGTACCCCAAACATGGCATTTTCAAGTCTTGTGTAAAGGGAATTCTTTCAGGATGCGCCATGAGTGTTGGTTGACCTAACAAATCCCATAACTTGAGGGTCATGAGATTGTGTTCTCGTGTTGGATAAAGCTATGCTTGAGTTGTGGTTATTTTATTAGAAAGTTCCAATCCAACCAGAATCCAAGGATCTTTTCAGTAAGATATGTTGGAGGTTCTAGTAGCTCCTCTAAGGTCTCTTCCTCCCGTAATAGCAATTGTACATTGCCTGCAGAGGAGTATTCAAGGTGATTGTTTGCATGGATTCATCTATTGAATACAATGAGTTACTTATCCAAGTTCCACCAAGGATGACATCATACTCAAGGGAATCTAGGATAGCATGGAATGTAAATTCCACATCTCCACTGATTGTTTGAGTAGCATAGCTAAAAGAACTAGAAACTTCAATGTTTTGTCCATTGGCTCCTCTTGCTAGACCATTGTTTGTAGGGATGGGTTTAGGTTGTTCCAATGACACCCAAGTGTCTATTGACATGATGTTATGACTAGCTCAAGTGCTAATCACGCGCGTTTGCACTTAACATCATTGCATGTAGGGAAATCTAACCATACCATGATAGAATCTTCTAGAGGAACCATGGATGTTTTAGTTTTTGTTTTAGCTTCAGATCTTGTTTCTATTTCATATTCCCATTCACTTTAGTCCTCTTTTTGGCTCTCAGTTTTTTCAAGAGTACCCAATGTTTACACTAGCACACTTGGTCCTCAGACAATTCTAAATGAGGCATGTTTGGAAACTTGTGAATCCTCATAGTCCTGTTCGATGGAACTCTTTATGTCTTGGTATAACTCATGTTGAGCCCTTAAAGGTGCAAGCGCTGATGTTATGATGGCTTCACCATGAGAGAAGAGCATTCCTCCAAATGAGGTTTTGAGAGATTGATTTAATTTGGTAAGGGAATTATCAAATTCCTCACGTGCTTTCTCGATTGCATAATTCATGCAATCTGTCTCGAATGACTCTTCTGTAGAGAGTATGTCTTCCTCTTGAAAGGGGAAGCGGTACTCCTCTGGGTTTTGTATTTTGGTTACTTGTTTAGGTTTGGCATTATTAGGCTCAATCACAACCGGTGATCCTACAAGGCACTCAACCATGCTAAGCATGCTCTCCTGAGCTTGCTTTTTGCATTCCGCATATGTCATATGATCATGGTTTTCCAGTTGGGGTGGTTGGGTGGGTTCTAGTTTCTTGATTGGTCTATGAGGTGCACTGAGTGAAGTGTCAGAACTTGTTTTATCCTCACTTAGCAACGTACTAGAACTTATTTCATCTTTTGACTATCTTTGGATCGTTAGTTTTTCATTACGTTTGCCCATGCGATGAGATCGAATTTTCTTTTGGGCTTTTGTATTCTATGTCGCACATATGGGTTTTGTGGTTTGTGTGGCGGCTTTTGATGTGGATGCTTCTGCATCATGTTTAGCTTTTGGCTCTTTTGGGTTGATGTCCCCTTTTGGGTGTATGTCCTCCCACAGGCTCCTTTTCCCTGTCCTTTAATTCAACCTTGGTTTTGATAGTTTGTTGGCCCTTGTTTGTCTTAGGTTTAGTTTTTTCACATCGTGAAATGTTAGTGTTTTACGCCGTGAACCGCACTTAACGAAAAAATTAAATGTTCTTTTTTTGGGCGTGAAGCTTGTTTTTTTTTGGGCGTGAATCGAACTTAACGAAAAAAAATTAAATGTTTTTTCTTTAGGCGTGTGCAGAAAATGGTTCACGCATGAATCATTTTTTTGATTTTTTTTTTGGGGTGTAGACTCTTAGGGCGTGAAACCTTAGGCTGTGAAAGTGCAGAAATGGTTCATGGCATAGAAAATACGAATTTTCTTGTTTGGGGGGAATATTTTTTGAATTTAAAATTAAGGAGATATGGGTTTCCCAAAAAGGTAATTGGGAATCAAAAAAGTCAACTTTTTTATGACACCCCTTACACCCTTCATAAATGACTCCCAAAATGAACAATTTGATAACTCATGAGCATCTACTCATTGAATGCTCATTTAGTCTTAATGAGTCATGTAAAAAAAAAGTGATTAAGAATCAATCAAAGATTAATCCTTTCACTAATTTGTCCCTCTTTTACACTAATCAAAGACTCTAATGAACCACTAATTCCTAATTAATTCACACAATGGAGTACATCATTGGATAGAGCAAGGGAATACTAATCTATGTGCATCAATAATTAGACTCTTAATTTTGGTCTCTTCTTTTAAGGTAAAATTAAGCAAAGAGAGTCAAATTTCTCTAATTGATGAATAAATTGATGTAATTAGGTATTTTGATGCATCTAGATGCTCTAAAAATACTAATTTCGACTACTCACATGATCAATTTAGACCCCAATTAACACATTTTCTAAATTTTTTTACCTATTGAACAAGATTAATCACTCTTAATGACAAAAACCAGTCCATTAAGAGAAATTAGTCAAATTCAAGGGTTTTTTTGATGGTTTTAAGAAAATTTTTGAAAGATTAAGCTACTCTTAATGCTTAATAACACTCTAATGCAAATAATTTCAACAAAAAACACATAATTAAGCTAAAATTAATGATTTTAGTTCTATGTTTAATACTAAAAAGAGCTAACATTAACTAAAAATTACATTCTATTGCATTGTTTGATGCAATGGATGTAAAAAAAGCCTAATACAAACTATGTGCAAGCCCTAAGAAAATGAAAAGCCACAATAACAACAACAAAAATAATAAATTAAGCAAAAAATTAAGCAAAAAACATTCTTTACAAAAATAAAAAAGAGCTATTCTACACTAAATCACACACAAATCACCCCATCAAATCCACATCTTAAATAATAAATTAAGCTAAAAATTAAGCAAAAAAACATTCTTTACAAAAATAAAAAAGAGAGCTATTCTACACTAAATCACACACAAATCACCCCATCAAATCCACATCTTTTTCATGGGAAACCATTAATCAAGATAATGGGCATTGGGTAATGCGTAGATTAGAGAAAAAACGATGGAAAAAGCCAAGGAATGGCTCCTCGATAGTGGTGCCAAAAATGTTATGGCTCACCTTAACCCCCTTTAAACACATCCAACAAGAGATTACCTGGTGAACCACAACTGTTGTGAGGATCTTTACAATGGCCAATCATAACCCTTGAGGCCTCCAAGCTCTACAACTCCTAGAGAAGCAATTCCACCATGCCTCCGCGAACGTTGTCACTCCGCCGCGTTGCACCACAGGTACTCGTCCCTCCTCTCACCTCACTTCACTCACACACACTCACTAGCATGCATTAGGGAGAGAGATTAGTAAGAGGATTAGCAAGAGCAAGACTCAATTGCATAATGGGAGAGTATGTTGTATTATGAGAGATATTCACTTATATACATGGCCATAAGTGTTTACATTGACTTAAACTATGGCTGACCGAAACTTTAGGCTCATAAGAGGCCTAATGCTATTACAATGACTACTCTCATAATATATCCATGAAGTATATCACTTGGGACTTCATCCTAACTTGCTACCACACACGGTCTTGAAGCGGGAATCACCATAAATACTCCGTTACACCATTATAGGTGCTCACCCAAGTTGTAGCTTTGGACACTATTGCTTTATATCTTGAATGTAAGATAATGGTGGTAGATCTTGTTAACCCTAGGAATGGGTTAACATACGTGTCATTTATGAAGGCATGGTGATCTTTGCAAGCTTGAATGGCAATGCTAGTGTTAGCATAATCACGAAGGATTGACAGGAGGCATGGGGAAGCTCACCACTCCTTAAGCTGGTTAAGCTTATGAGATGGAACATAGCTAAACCTTTGGCCGTACTTTACAGGATGCAAAGATTAAGACCTTTGTGCTAAGCTTCTGTCACACATTCATGAAGATGGTCATACACCATGATCCTCGTAAGGCCTTACATGAGAGATACAAGGCTAGTTTTCATGATTATTGGGAAACCAATCACATTTACATATGTAAAGGTAAACAATCCCCTTGAAAGTAAACTTGAAAATAGCAAAGACTCGCCCCATGGGTTGAGGCATTCTCGCCAATGAGTTTGACAGAATTGCTCAAACCATGTCAGTTAATATGTGTAGAGCTTCTAACAAGATGTTAGATGGTGAAGATAAGGACCTAGAATATGACCCCCCCCCCCCAAATCCCGTTGCCAACTTCAAGAATTGGATTAACATTTTGGCACCCATGGACACTCTTCCATATAAGCTTGGGACAAGGTTTGCATGATTGGATGGTGCTAAAATCACATCCATGTTCGTGCTCGATGCATTTGAAACAATACTGGCGGTGGAACCCACTTGCCTTGAGCTAGAGTTTCCCTAAAAAGGCCACCTAGTTGCATGGACCACTTTTGTTGACATCGGGCCTAGCCACAACATGGTGTCTTGAGAGACGTGGACCTCGTTACGCCACCCACCCCCCTCATACCGTATGTAGCAACCATTATTACAATTCTCAATATATAATTATCGATTGTTTTAAACCTAAATTTAATATTGGAACTAAACCTACATCTAGTAAGTTTTATGTGACCCCCATAGGTACAATGAAAGAGAGCATCATCCTTGGGAGGGAATGATTGCAACCATTGATTGTGTAGTCAATTAGCAGAAAAGAACCATAATAGTCAAGCTTCCCCATGGGATGCTTACCATACCCTTGGTGGATGAGGGAACACCACACCTATTAGCATCCTAAGTGCTGAGATATTCAAGCTCAACCAGTGCTACGGACATTGATGACCCATCTGGGTGATATCTTCAACACTTATGCCACTGGCACGGTTGATGATATTATGGTTGATATACCACATAGATGTGACAGGCTATGTGATAACCATATTTGGATTACTAGAATATGGCATAGTTATAGTGCCAGCTCATATAGTCCAGTTCACACTATGGACCGACCATTGTAAGTTATAGTCAGGAGAGTACTTTCCCGTATAATATATACCCTTGTCTCTTTAGTTTTATGGTTGTAGAGAAGAGAATAAGATAGAAAAAATTTCATCCATCCATCTCTCACTTGTGTCTTTCTCTCTTGTGTGTGTATTTACGTGCAACAAAGGAACTCAAGTTCTCCCTCCTCTCTTTCCTACATTCTCTTTATGGTGTTAGAGCTCCGATTTGTCTGAGAGAACGAGGTCTAGACTAAGGTGGATAATCTCAGGGTGGCCCTCGTGGTGGTCGATAACTTGCCGTGTAGCCTAGTTTGCATGATATGTTTCGAATGAAGAAGAGGTAGTTGAGAAGGTCGGGACCCCAAGGCTAAAGAGTGGGTAAACCACCGAGCCCTATCTACTCTAGGCGGGCCACTATGGCTAGGCGATTTCCCTGTAGTAAGGTTCTATATAATAAAGCAACTTGTGCTCAACCTTGTGGTTGTTCTTCATGAGACTGTGGACAATGTGGCCGTTGATCTAGTGCATGAGGTTCTCACCCAAGTGGGAGAGCTGGGTGGGGTGCTTTCTGTACTCCTCAAAACGGGGACTAGTAGGTCGCTTCTTCTTCTGGGGTGTATGAGAGAGAACCTCATAGGAGGAATCAGAGTGGGATGGGGCTACCATGCTGTTGAGGATAAAAAACTGGTATGGGAGTGTGAAGGCTCAGGAGAAAAAAGGGGAGTGAAAGTAGTGGGACCTTTTGAGGATAAAAAGATGGTATGGGAGTTTGGCTAGGGGAGAGAGAAAAAAGTGAGTGAAAGTGGTGGGCCCTTTTTATAGATTTCCAGAAAAGGAATGGTCATGGCTTCATGAAGGTATGGTCGTGTCTTCATGAGAAAAGTCCGTGTCTAAGCAGAGAACAAGGGAACGGTTGTGGCTTAACATTTTACAAGGAAATGGCCGTGTTGTCTTCATGAGCGAACGGCCATGGCTAATAAGCTAATGAGACGAAGGAATGGCCATGGCTTAGCATTTTACAAGAGAATGGCCGTGGCTTCGTGAGTGAACTGTCGTGCCTTAGGAGCGTGGAACCGTGGTGGCTAAAAAAAGTGAACCAACCGTGTCTTAGGAGCGTATGGCCATGGCTAAAAACAGTGAACGGCCATGTCTTCATGAAGGTACAGCCGTGTCTTCAAAGAGAGTTTTTTTGGGGCACCCTGCAAATAGGTTTTGTATCCTAGGGCTATATGGCTAGCACCTGAGGGTGGGTTTTTTACTAACTCCTTGCCTGGTTAGCAAGAGTGAGGAGGCGGCTCCAATTAGGTTTTGGTGAGGTTGGTAGCTCCATCGGGAGCTTGGAGGCTTGATTGGAGGGAGAAGTTGGGTAAAGGGGGGCTGGAGAAGTAAGGTATTGAGTGGGGGTGCACCGAGGGAGTCGGATGATAAGGGGTGGTGGAGTAGCTGAAGTTGAAGGTTCATCACCATCAAGGTTAGTACGGGGGTTGTATGGGCATGGCATCCTCCTGAATTTTTGCTTTCCCTTTGTCCCACATGGTAGTAGTGGTGGTGGTAATGGAGGCTATCTTGGGATGCCATTGGAACTTTTGTGGTTCTAGAATCACGGGAGTAACGACAGTGCACTGCGGTTGGTGCAGTACCCGAATTTGTCAATTAATCGCCTTCATAGAAGTGTCGAGCTTGTAGGAGAGAATTAAGGATCCACCTGTAGACGTGGTCGGGGTGTGAGGGCAAGGTTGGTGGTGATGATGGTTGGGCCTTGTTGTCTGTGCATGAGGTTCTCCTATATCTTGTGGGCTTGTGGCTATCGAATTGGAGGTCGGCGAGAGGTACGAGGAGTTGGCTTTGTCGGGGCGTGAGTTGGGGAAGTGGATCTTCGGGGAATCCACATAGTTGTAGCACCCACTTAATAGCCTTGGGCTACAAGGAGCTTCTTGGGCACCTAGGTGTGAGGGTTATTGGTTTTTGTGTAACGGGGCCGAAGTTGTACCTGGGTTGGTTAGTCTTGTTAGGGGGGTTAGTAGGTAGTCAATTCTTTGATGTGAGCGTGCGGCAGAGCTTGCTCTGTAGATGAGGTTTGGTGAGGCACAATGAGGTAGTTAGTATGGGGAGAGGCCTCTTCTTGGGTGGCATGGTTTTATGTTGGTGGTTGGAGAGCAGAGTGGTGGTGGTTAGTGGGAGGGAGTGGTCGACTTGGGGTAGGTGATTGGGTGACAAGGGTTCTTCACCTGTCATCAGGACTGTAACTTGGCCCTTGAGGGTCAGTTGTTGCATGGTTGCCGTTCTTGCATCCCAATCAATTTGACACCGGTTGTGTCCCATCCATCCACACCCTAGAAGGATTTCTTTGCTCATTGTTCTTGAAGGCATCACATAAAACTTCCCTTCCAAGGGGTTATTGCCAATGTGAAACACAATTGTAATTGTGCCTAAACATTGGACCGATTGTGAAAGCAACAATAGTGACCATGGTCGGTGTGTTCACTAATGGTGGCTTCCCAAGGGAGTACCATGTATCATAGGACATTAGATTTTGATTAGCTCCTGTATCGACAAGAGCTAAATTTTGTGTGAAACTTGTCAGGGTGGTCATCCCTAACCACAACCGGCGGGTTTCACTTCCCATTCCTCTATGCCCCCGCCACTTTCCAACGCATTGTGACCACCAACATTTTTTTAGAATTTCTCACCAGCTTCCTCAGATCATTTATAGACGACTTCTCCAACTTCACAGGCACACATCTTGCAATGTGTTTGGAAGCCTTTGTTGACCATCTCCACCAATTAGCCTTGGTCTTCAGTAAGTGTCGCTCCTCTCATCTCTGACTCAACCCCTTCAAATGTCACTTCTTGGTTGTGCAGGGCACACTTTTAGGCCACATAGTCTCCGCCCAAGGCCTCGCTCCAAATCCCAACAAGATTGTTGCATCTTGAGGTTACCCCCTCCCATCACTTCTAAGAACACTCAGGTCTTTGTTGGGCACACTAGCTATCACCGTCGCTTTATCCGCATGTATGCCAACATTGCCCTCCCCCTCACCCACCATGTCAGTCCCACCACCCCATTCCTCTGGTCCGCCCTTGAGTCCTCAACCTTATCATATCTTAAACGTTGTCTCACTCAAGCACCTATCCTCATACCTCCCGATTGGTCCATCATCTGTCATGTGCATGCAGATGCCAGCATCACTACCATGGGTGTAGTGCTAGCCCAACCTAGTGAGAAGTACTAGATTGACTGGCACATCTACTATTCTAGTCGCCTCCTCAACTCCGGAGAATGAACTACAACACTACAAAAAGGGGGGCTCTGGCCATAGTGTATGCCTGTCAAAAGTTTCGTCACTACTTACTAGGTGTGCACTTCATCGTCATCACCGATCACATCACGCTCTCAAGTACCTCCTCAACAAACCCCAGGTGGTGGGCTGAGTGTGGAGATGGCTTCTCTTATTCTTAGAGTTTGACTTTGAGATCCTTCTGTGGCCAGGCAAACACCATGTGATGGCGGATCATCTCTTATGTATCAACTCCGGCGGGGCTAGCCCGCCACCCTTGCAGGTATCAATGATAATCTTCCTGATAGTGTGCTCTTCAGGTAGATGTTGTCCCAGCTTGGTATGGGGATGTGGTCACTCTTTTATCCATACGGAAAATTTCAGCCGGTCTCTCTCCAAAGGAAAAGCGTCGGCTCTTACTAAAAAGCTGTCCATTTCAAATGGTGGCAGGCCACCAACTCTACAAAGCCGGTCAGGATGGTGTCCTCCGTTGGTGTGTCAACCCACATGATGTTCCTCAGCTTGTGGAGGATGCTCATTGACAATCCATCCGGGGGTCACTACCCTAGTCACATGACTATTGAATGCCTTTTTCACTTAGGACTCTGGTGGCCCACCATGTGCAAGGATTATCAGGTTCATGCCCAATCTTGTGACATTTGTCAAAGGTGTGCTCCCCAAGCAAGCAGGCCAATAGACCTCTCCATATTTCCTTGGGATAGTCTCCATTTGAAAAATGGGACCTAGACTTTGTGGGACCCATCAAACCCATGGCCCACCCCAGTCGATGCAGGTACATCCTTGTGGCCCACTGATTATGCCACTAGATGGGCTGAGGTTGTAGCCACCAAAGAATGCACATCTCATACAGTGGCAAAATTTTTGTATGAGCACATCTTCGCTCGGTTGGTTGCCCCTTGGAGATCACGAGTGATCGTGGAACCCACTTTGTCAATGAGCTGATCACCACCCTCCCCACTTAGTGTATTAGATCTTCCATAGGAAGTCATGTGCCTATTATCCTCGTGTTAACGGTTAGGCTGAGAGCACCAACAAAGTCTTGTGCAGGCTGCTTCGCGAGGCTTGCCACCAACATCCTCGCCAATGGCCGGATGCTCTCATTGGTGTGCTTTGGGCCTCCCGCGCAGCCTCCAAGGCCACCACATAGAACACTTCGTTCTAGCTCGCATTTGGACTTGAGACACTCTCCCCCTTCAAGTTCAACAGTGGCTCCCCTAGGGTGGGCTCTCCTCGCTCCTCTGACCCTCATACCTCACAGGAAGCAAGCATCTTGTGGCTCTCCATCCTCGAAGAAACCCATGCTCGTGCCAGTCAAGCATTGGCCGTGGAACAAAACCATCGCAAAGCATGGCAAAATCGTCACTTGTGTCATCCGCAGTTCATGGAAGGCAACTTGGATTTCGTCTACTAGGCCTATTCACAATTTTGAGGCCCGCCTCTTATGCATATTTCTGAGTGCACAATTTTAGGGTCCACGTTGTGCACAAATTTTGACTACCCCATCATTGTCACCATCGTAGCATTGCCTTTTTGGGGTGCACATCATTTTTTGTTATTTTGGGGAATACGTCCATTATTTTTTGACACCTTGGGTGCATGTCCCTTTTTGAGCTCACTTCCATTTTTTTCCACATTTTTGGGTTCACATCTCACACATTTCCTCTCAATTGTGGTGCACCCTACAGGCACCCCCTCATTCACCTCTTCTTGTGCCCCGTACATCCCACCGTGCACCTTGGCGCTCCTCACCCATCGGCACCCTCAAACACCACCCTATACACCACCTTTTTTTCTTCTTTTGGGTACCCACATTATCCCTTCTACCCCCATGTACTCCTTGCTTGCGTGCACCCAGCAGCCACCTCAACAGCATCTGCACCCCTAGTTTGTGCATCCCTGTGGGCCACCCTCTCGCACACCCCCATACCCCACCCCTTGCACCTTGCGCATACAGACTTGTACGCACCCCCACACCCTCTCGTGCACCCCCAGCCACCCTCCTGCTTGTGCACCCCTGATGTTGCCCCTTCCTTTGCCCACTTCGAACTTGCGCACCCCATGCTTTCCCCTTGCAACACCCCATATCGCCTCACCAAAAAAAAAACACACCCCCATACCCGTTGCGCACCCGTGTACCCTCGCGCTGCCCCACCCGCATTGTGCGCACCCGGGCCATCTCCCCAACTCGCGCACCTTGCGCATCCCCAACTCGCGCACACACTTACGCGTACCACCCCCAACTTGTGCAACCCAATGCCCCCTTGCGCACCCACCTGCCTTGCTACTCGGGGATCCACATGCCTTCACCTTGTGCATCCCCCAAAGCCACCCACCTTCCCTCTTTAGACCTCCTTTTTTCACACCCCTTACTACTCAAGGACCCCCACTCGCTCTAACTTTGGGACCCCATCGCTACCCCTCCCTTTACCACCTTTTTGTCTTGCCACACGCCTCAGCTACCCACCCTTTGCCTACCCCTTTGTCTTACGTGCCCCCACATCCGCCTTACCCGCACCCTTTGGGGACCCCAATGTTTTCTCCCCTACTCTGCCTTGAAATTCTTCTTGCCTGTTGTTGTAGTAGAGGCAGACTTTCACCTCTATCGCTACTCACTCAGTGCTCACAATCCCGTGTAGCTTTGTGGACCTTCCTACACACAGCTCAATGATCCTCCACGTTTCTTCATTGGTGCTGCTCAAAGACCTTCACACCACTGCTTCACAGTTTGCGCGGTTCCCACCTTCTTAGGCCTTATTACCTGCCCACCCACACTCACACTTGTCCACAAAGTTTCTCATCTCACCGTCTGCCTCTCTCTCAAGCTTCTGATCTGCTCATCACTTTCCACACCCACGCCCCCCCTCCCCCCCCCAAATCTACTCATTGCCCCCAAGCAAGGCTCCCGGTTTAGCTCCATCGGCCTTACGAGTTTGGGGCCACCGCTCCACAGCCCCATGTGCGTGTTTCATCCAGTCTTTCAAGTTCAAAAAGGTGGCAGCTCAAGATATTACCCATGAGTTTCTCTTGTACCGCAACTCTTAAGTTGGGTACTAGGAACTCCATAGGCATGACTGCTTCAAGACCATAGGTCAAACTAAAGGGTGTTGCATTTGTGGTTGTCATGTATGCTGTGTGATACGCCCAGAGTGCGGCTGGAAACTTTTGTTCCCAATCATTTCAACTAGCCTCAACAGTTTTGGTCATGATGGTGCAAAGGACTTTATTTGTGCTTTTGGCTTGGCCATTGGTTTGGGTATAGTAGGGGAGGATTTCATGTGGGTGCCTAGGAATTCTTATAACAAGAATTGTATCACTTCATTGATGAAGTTTGTGCCATTGTCACTCACAAGCTCAAGAGAGCACCCAAAAAGCGAGTGATGACTAATTTGTAAAGGAATTGTGTCGTGGATCTCGCGTCAGCCTTGCAGAGGTAGCCCTAGGTTCTCAACCCATTTAGTACAATAGTCCATGGCCGCTATGATGTATCGCGCTTGAGTGTACCGGGTCATCGGACTAATGGGTCCTATGAAATCAATGCTCCACTTCTCAAATGGTTGTAAGGACATGACCGGGTTCAAGGGAATTCTTTTTGTAAATCATGGGATTGCCACTTGTTGGCATTCATCACATCGTTTGATGTATTCCGCAAGCGTCTCTAATTAAGGTGGGCCAATAGAAGTCCTGCTAGGAGGATTTTGTGAGCAGTATTGTCTGCTGCTGTGAAGTGTCCACCCGCACTTCTGGAGTGGGCTTGCCTCTGAGAAGGAAGACATATTTGTCTTTGCGGACATAACGTCTTATGATTCTATCTTTCCCTTGCCTGTAGAGTTTCCCTGCAATCAACTGATATAAGAGGCAGCCTTTAATGAGACGCCTCACTCAATATTTGTTGAGGAGTGGGTTGGTGGGTAGGCCATTAGCAAGGAAGTTCACGATTTCATCTCCCCATTCAGGAATTAAGCAGAGCTGGAACAAGGCGGCATCTAACAAGTCATCATCATCAATGCCCACCGGTGGCTTCCCATTAGGGTTGCATGTCATATGGTCAGCCAAAACATGTTGTGGGTCTTTCCACACCATGATAGTGAAGTCAAACTCTAGCAAGATTAACAACAATCTAGTGATTCTGTTGATGGTACAGGGTTTATTTACCAGGTAAAGGAGATCCTGATCATCCACAAAGAAAATGAACTTAGTTGCCAAAAGATAATGGCAAAATTTTTTAGCTATGTAGACCATGGCTAACCCCTCTTTCTTTGGGGGGGGTATAGTTTCGTTCTAATAATTGATTTAGTTGGCTACTGGAAAAGCTAATAGGAAAATCCCTATTGTGTTTGCCGGGTTAAGCCAGTACACATTAATTGCAAAGGTGGAGGCATCAATGTCAACATGAAATATGATGTCCAATTAGGGGAGCTCAAGATGGGAGTGCTTTGCCAAGGCTTTCTTCAGGGTATTACATGCCTGTTGGCACTCCTCTGTCCATTAAAAAACGATTAGAAGGCTTTCTTTAAGGTATTATAAGCATGTTGGCACTCCTTTGTCCATTAAGAAATGATTAGAAGTCCATAGAGGGGACGAGCAATGTCAGCGTACATGAAGATGAAACGTTGATAATACCCGACATGTCCCATGAAGCGTTGGACTCCTTTGAAATTGGTCTCAACAGTGGCAGCTCAAGAATGAGGTGCACCTTGCCGTAGTCCATGGAGATTCCATGATTTGAGACAATGTGTCCCAAGATTACTCCGTGCCGAACCCAAAATTGGCATTTAAGAGGATTGAGAGAGATTCGGTAGAGTTGACATCTCTTTAGAAATTTTTGTAAACACTCTAAGTGTGCTTTCCAAGTAGAACTAACACAGAGGTCATCCATGAAGACTTCAAGGAATTTCCAAAGACATTCCTTGTGTGCTCTATCTCATAGATGAATCCAACGCCTATAAGTCTGTCTATTTCCTCCCAGACCATCTTGAAGTATTTGGGGTTCATAGGGTACGCCCTTTGCTTTACTAGTATCACTCCCTCTACCATGGGGATGGAGAAGAGTGTCTAGGTCTTTTTCTTCTAGTGCTGAGAGGTCTTCCCCTATGTAGATGGGTCTCGAATCTTCACCTGGGCCTATCAGGTTAACTTCTTTAACTTTGCTCGGACCATCGTATGATGTCCCTGGCTCTCCATCATTGGTTATTTGGGACAAGTCATACTGTACAAAACGATCGGCCATTTTGAAGGTCCTGAAGTGTTATGGGACTTGTTTAGTCTCCTCAGCTTTATCTCTTTCTTCTTCTATCAATTTTTTGGCTTCTTTTTCTGCTAGCACTAACTTTTTGTTGTGTGTCTTGCGTGTGGAGCGGCAAAGCTTTTGAGGTTCGTGTTGGGAATCAACGGGTTCCTTTAGTTTGGAGGTAACTGGTGCATTAGCGAGCTCCTTTTGCCAAACTTGCCTAAAGTATGTGTGCACATCGACAACCCCTACATATTTCAGCCAATGTGTTTCCGAGTCAATAGGGAAGACATGCATTTTTTTCAGGAAAACCCTTGGGTTTATGAGTTTTGCATGGATGGTTTCCCCGTAATGGTTCCTCCTCCCTATTGTAATTCCCAACCTCATGACTTGTGACTTCGGGCATACATGTGGCATTTAGCATGTAGAGGGACATGATTTCTTGCTCGTTACCTGTAGTGAATTGGGTGCCTATGTGTCTAGGAGGTATGTCCAAGGTATCAAAGATATGCATCCAATTCTCGAAGTCTTTCGGCTCTAGGAGGGGTGCAAATTCCACACTATCCCTCTCCTCTCATCGATCATCTTATGGCACATTTGGCATAAGTGAATTGCGGTGGATCAGGTTGTTGTTACCGAATCCTTTGCAAAGGATCGGCCACTCATCATAGGATGGACTTTCCAAGTGCGCAGGAGGTTGACCTTTATCATTTGGTCTTTCTTCTAGATATAGATATGATCCGTGTCCTAGTCATGGATCATTTTGGTTTCTTGCATGAAGGGACGTCCTAGGATGAAATCACACAAAATAGGTTGTTGGCTGAAGTTCATAACCACAAAGGTGTATTGAAAGTTGGTTCCCAAGGATCTTGATCTTCATATCCCTCAGGAGGCCTATGGGTCTTGCGGTGACTCCATCAACAAGTTTCACAAGTAAAGCCATGTCATCCATGGTAGGTGCTCCCCATTTCTCCTAACATTGTTTGGTCACAATGCTCACTCTTGCTCCTCCATCCAGGATGGTGGTGATTTTAAGGTCATTGAAGGTTATGGGTAGTGTTGCGTTGAGTTCATCTCCTTTGAAGTATTGCCCTAGTTTGTTGACTCAAACAATGGGGGTTCTAGTGATTCCATGAGGCTCTACAAACCCATCCTTATCTATCTCATCAAATCTTTCTAGTTCTACAGGCTCTTACATTCATGATCCTAGGCGTCCTTCCATCCAATCCCTTAAATCTTTCCATAAGCTCAGGCTGCCTTGGAGTAAGGTGCAAATGGGGATTTTGATTTGAGAAGATAGGAAGGAGGACATACCTACAATGTCTCTAGGAATGGGCACTTTCTTGAGCTAGATCGCCCTTGTCCGTGTTTTGGCTCTTGCGGGTGTAGGTTATCAGAACTTGGACTTCTGTGTCTGTTCTTTTTGGGCGATCATCTCCTAGGTTTTTGAGGTACTTCGCAATTGGGTTTCCCTGGTGGGGTATATCAGTTGATGCTACCATTCAAGGAAGTGTCTCAAAGGGTGCTTGGTCATGGGAACCTCTGTTACATTCTTGAGCTTTCTCAGTTAGTTTTATATCAGGGATGGAGCAACATTCTTCAATCTCTTCAATGGTGTCTGGATATTTGGCTAATTTTCAAGGCAACTATTTGGGGTCTATCTATCCTCTAACAAGAGGGGTTGAAGGTAGCACCTTCTCCTCTTAAGATGAGGAGGTTGACTCATTGGTGGTTGTTCCATCCTCCGACCCACTCCTTATGACCACGCGACTATCCCCTTTTCCTATCTTTGTGGCCTTCTTCTTTTGAGTGCTTGGTCACGCATGCTTGTTCCAGGACTTTCTTATGGGCTAGAACTTTTGTGTCCAAGGTGTCCATGATTTTGCGAGGTCAATGCCTCAAGTGTAGTAGCATGAGCTGCGGCCCTTCTTCTACTTTGCATTTTGGAGGGACCGTGTGGATGAAGCCATCTCGTACACTTAGCAAATTAACGTTGGTGCTAGGATTAGCTTCATGTGTTTTCTCCACTGTGCTTGTTCTTAGTGGACAATCCTTGTAAATATGGTCTATTCCTCCACACCCTGTGCATAAAGGAGTGAAGGTGAAGGTACTCACAGGAGTACTAGCCATCCCTTTTTTGACTGGACACTCAGCTATTTGGTGAGGTCCTGCACAGTGATAGCATTGCATGGATGGTCTTTTGGCCATGTTATTCAAGTCCCGCCCCGGTAGAGTTGGACCTGCTAGGTACACAGGGTACATCTAGTCTCCCTCACATAGTGACTTAGGATATGGGAGGGTGGACTATTTGATTCAAAGGGCTCGAAGGTGGTACCTTCAGTGGCTTCCCCCTCATCCCCCTCTCCGAAGATCTTTGTCAAGGTTAACTGATGAACATGGGTGATTCGAGGTAGTGCAGGTTGTGGTGGTAGTACAAGGGGTGGTAAGGGCACTTTGGATACCCTAAGGATTCATCTTTGAGCTACTTCATGGCATGGTTGAGGTACATTATGCAGTGCTAGTGTTGGCAAGGCCAGCGTTTGTCTAGGGTTTGCGAGCAAGGCTTGGGTAGGGCTCATGCTTGAGAAACTCTTTGGTGGTAGCAATTAGTGGTCTCATGATTGCCCCACCTTTGGCAATAAGCACAGTAGTAGAGAGTGGATCGAGGTCTCAAATGTGGACACTCCATGCCAATATGGTTAGATTGATAAATCGGGTACCATACTAACTCCCTTTTTGGGTAAAGATGGGGTTGGCCAACTTGATCCCGATCTTGGCATGTTCTCCAATGTTGGGTCATTTGCTGCATCAAGACTGCTGCCAACTATGATACATACATACTTGGTTGCACAGGGTTTTTGCAACAGTAGCCCAATTGACAATACCCTCTATATTAAGGGGACTAAGGATGTTTATTGGTCATCGTGTTATACGTTGATGACATGCTGCTCATAAGCCCCAATGATGATCATATTTTAGCTTTTACAATTGATTTAGAGAAGTCCTTTGAGATGCCAAATCTTGGACCGTTGCACTCTTATTTGGTCATTGAGTTTTGGTAGCTTAATGATGGCATTGTTGTACTGCAGAGGAAATAATTAGATGCATTGTTGAAGAGGTTCAATCTTGAAGATTATAAACATGTGGCTACACCTATGGAGCCAAGTTTACAAAATGAAGTCTTGAAGATGCAGGTGACTCTTTTGATGCTAGCTTGTATCAAGAGGACATTGGATGCCTTATCTTTTTGTGTAACACCAAGCTTGACATTCAATATGTGGTCTCAATATTGAGTAGATTTATGCATAGCCAAGGCACAAAGCATTGGCAGTCTATCAAACAGGTGTTCCGTTACCTAAAGGGAACTAAGCAGTTTAGGTTATTTTATCCCAAGGGGGGTAAATCACAGCTACATGCATTTAACAGACTTAGGGCTCGATGTTATTACACTCCACGAGTGGTTTTTGCTTACACCTTGGTGATTCATGTATATCATGGCTCAGTAAGAAGCAACCCACTGTGGCCACTTCTAGCTATGAAGCTAAGTACATGGTAGCATTTTACAGCTACAATTGAGTGTGCTGGCTTGGGCACCTTATCTTATTCGAGTACTGGCAAGTTCTCAACCACTACCATCTTCACTGACAGTTAGAGCGCAAAGCACATCAAGGTGAACTATCATTGTATCTGGGAGAGACAGGGGAAATCAGCTTGGCTTATGTGCCAACACATGAAACTTGGTAGATTTATTGACGAAGGCTCTCCCCCACGAGAGAAGTTTGAAGCTTTTCACAAAGCTTTAAACTTACTTCCCTTTGGGGACTATTCTGGGCTCCCTATCACATTCCAAAGATCCTGGCACATCTCTATACTTCTAGTGCCAACTCACCCCTTGTTCACATCGTCACTCCCATGGGGGATTTGTAGCCATATTTGGTAGTGATGTGTGTGAACACACTAGGACCATCCGGGGCATTGTTTCCCTCTTTAGGAGGTTTTTCCCCTGTGCTAGTATACACCCATCTTACGGTATACTTATCATCTTTGTATAGCACACATTCATTATCTATCCTTCATCTCATTGTGTGCTCTCTCGAGCTTCTCCATTGTGTGTGTGTGTGTGTGTGTGTGCCCACACGCTCGCATTCTTGCAACCCTATTTCCAATAGCCTAGTCCCCCCCTTCTTTTCAAGTGGATAGAATGTGCACACTCCTCTTTTCTTATTGGTCCATCCTAATGAAATATTAATTAAAAGGGCCCTTGTAGAGTCCAAATATCTTCTAATGAATCAATCCCTTGCTTCTATGCATAACCTTTTGCAATAATTCTGGCTTTGATTTGTCAATAGATCCATCTGCCTTTTGCTTGACTTTGAAACCCACTTATTACCAATAGCTTTCTTGCATAGTGGTAGATCCACTAAACACCAAGTATCATTTTTTTGAATGGAATGAATTTCATCTTGCATGGCTTTCACCTAATTTGGATCTTCTTGAGACTCTTCAAAAGACCTAGGTTTATTTATATCATGTAGATAATTAAGAAATGCAAACTTAGCAATGCTGAGAAGTGGTTTGAGTCGTCCGAATCTGATTCTACTCTAGAAAGGAGCAAACTTGCAAGGTGCTTCTAACCCATCAAGGTATAATCCTAGATTCATTGACTGCTGCTAATCTTTTAGCATTTATTGCATCTTCCCCCCTTGTAACAACAAGGATCAGTAGATAAAATCTGCTGAGAATTAGTAGGTACTGACACATGTAATAAACCATCAAACATGTCCCAAGAATTTGCATGGGCATACTTATTGAATTCTATCAATGGATAGATAGAGTCATCTACAACAAAAACAACATTCCTACTACTAACAATAATATTCTTAATGAGAGGATTGTAGAGACGATAACCTTTTCTTTTGGCACTAAAGCCGATAAAAATACATTTCACTACCCTGTCATCAAGCTTAGTTTGATTTTGTGCTGGCACATGTGCATATGCCAAACAACCAAAAACATGCATGTGTTTAACCTTAGGTTTTTTATTGAACCAAGTGTTATAAGCAGTGAGTCTCTAAAGCTTTAGTGGGGCACCTGTTCAGCACATAGGTAGCACATAGAACTGGTTCCATCCAAAACTTGTGTGGAAGCTACTAACCTTTAATCATGCATCTAACCATCTCCATGATAGTCTTGTTGCGTCTCTCAGCAATACCATTTTGTTGTGGTGTATAAGGAGTTGTAAATTTATGCTTAATTCCTTTTTGTGCCAAAAAATCTTTGAATGCATTGGACATACATTCCTCCCCTCTGTCTAATTGGAGAGTTTGATTTTTTAGCATCTGTTACATTCTTTGGGAAAGGTTGGTGAGAAATTTTGCCAAGGATGCATCCTTCGCAAACATATCTTAGTGGTGGATCAAGGTGAGGAAGATCCTCTAACATCCCATGTTGCTACAAAAGCATTAAAACACCAACACAAGTGTGGCCAAACCAAGCATGCAAGAGCTGGGGATCTTTCATTTCATTAGAAGTGTCTGCTACAAAAGCATTAAAACACCAACACAAGTGTGGCCAAACCTAGCATGCAAGAGCTGGGGATCTTTCATTAAAACACCAACACAAGTGTGGCCAAACCTAGCATGCAAGAGCTGGGGATCTTTCATTAGAAGTGTCTGCTAGACAAGCAACATCACACTTGCCATACATGTTCAATTTGTATAAAGTTCCTATCCAGTAAGCACAACCTGTCTGTTATGTTCTCTGTCACATGAACAGTGCATTTATCATCTAAAAATTTAGCATTAAGATCCCTCCCTTGCTAGAGTGGGCACAAAAAGTAGATTTTTATGAATACCTAGAACAAAAAGTACATTTTCAAGAAAAATATCCTCACCACTAATAGTAGTGAGAACAATCTCACCAATACCTTAATAGGGTAAGAGGTATAGTTAGCACACGTAACAATGTGACCACTTTGTGCATTCTCCATATGTTTAACCAAACTTCTTTGAGAAGTTATGTACTTAGAAGCACCACTTTCAACAAGCCAATTGTCAAAAACAGTGGGACATGCATCTTGTTTAGGATTATAGCTGCAAATAGCCATAAATGAGAAGCCTTGATGGACAATGACATTTAGTTGAGTCCTCTTTCTTTGGACTCTAATTGTCAAAGGAAGAATTGCTGGAACGTTTGTTAGATTCCTTCTTCTTGTTTCCTTTAGTTTGAAGTTTAAAGCCATTTTCAATTGCATGGCCGGATTTTTTGCAATACCAGCAAGTAACCTTCTTTGGCTATTCAGAATCACCCTCCTTAGCCTCAAAAGTTTTATTGGAATTGGTCTTTTACTAAAATTTCTTGCCCTTATCCTTGGGGTTGCTAAAGCTTGATGACTGTTATAGAACTCTTTGAAACATTTTTTCTAGACTGTTCATCCTACAATAGTACGTTAACAAGCTCTTGATAGGTAAGAGGCATTACATTTCCTCTCAATGAAAGACGGAGGGAAGTATTGAAACCCATATAAGATTTTGGCAAAGAATTAAGGGTGATGTTAATCATGTCCTTTTCAGGAATGACTTCATTAATATTAAGAAGTTGATCTCTCAAGTTCTGTAACTTTGTTTCTACTTTTGGATCCAACTTAGTTGTCATTTCAATAGAAACACACAAGGCAACCAAGGTCTGTATATCTAGCCTCATGCAAAAAATGTGAGAGAGAAGAAGATGAAGGCCACACACTATACTCACTCACACTCCCATTTGTGTCCCCAGCTAGTACCCCATGCTACACATCACTGGGTCTTTGGCCTACAACCCGTCACCCACGAACGTTACCTATTGACACTTATTATTATAAGTGATGATGTGCAGTAGTATGCTGCCATTGGTTTTCCCACACAACATCCTCATGTACCACGAAGTACTGGCATGTAACTCCTGTGTAATAGTGCGTATGCATTCCACGTGTTGCCACATTATGAGGTTGTTGGGTGATGGCCTCTATAACACCACTAGTAGGGACATAAGAAGAAAATGTAAAGGGATCAAAAATAGGGGACACTAAGATCCCAGCTCCTAGGGCACCAATCCCAAGTCAAACCTGACCTCCAAAAGTACTGATCTTCCACCTATAAGCCTCAGTTGACACCCAACTAACCAAAATAGCTGCTAGCTAACTAACATTTGACTGTAACATGATCAAGAAGGCTAATGCTAACTTTGATCCGATATGAGTCCTCCTAGCTCTCTTATTGTCCTCCAGGTTCAACTAAACGCAATCCCTCCACCCAAGAACCTCGCTCACTCAACACCTTCCTGATGGTCTTCAAACCTTCTGCTAACATCTGCTGATATGAATACACCCCAACTGACACAAAGCCGACTAAAATCTGACTAAAAAATCTTCCACTTGTCCCCAGTCAAATAAATTCCCTCCTGGATCTTCCAACTAACTAAAAAATCTTCCACTTGTTGTCCCCAGGCAAATAAATTCCCTCCTGGATCTCCAACATCAACTAATCTCAAGTTCTTACCCTCCAAATCTCTTTGAACTAGTCAGCTGCTCTCTACTGAGACAGCCTGCTGACTCAGATCTAACCTAGCTGACGTGGCTGATTCAGCTCACTTAGAATAGACTCTCTAACAGCACTATACTCTCAGACACCTCAGAACTCACCACCAAGACCCAACCCAACAAACCCACAGCTAACAACAGTAGTAGATAATTGATTGTCTAACTGCTGCTGACTATGAGACGCCTTCAGCCCACAACTCAAAACCGATTGCTGGACTGACAACCTTGACTGTCAGACCAAATCCCAAATAGGTTCCTCTCAACCCAGTAAGACTAGATCTCACCTTCTACACACACACAGCTGATAAGATCTGATGTGTAACTAACTCAGTCTGACTCTGTAACCTCTCAACTGAAGGTGACTGACTCAGTTCTGACACAACAATCTATAAATTTGCACTCATAAATGTTCTGCTTTTCCAATCTCAATCAAAACAACACAAGTATAGCATCATAGCACAAAATGTTATTAATTTGCATAGAACTTAAGCTCCACGCACTCGATTCTTCATTGAATCAAAACTAGATAGTCTCAATATCCTTGAGACTACCAGCAAAAATTTTGGGGACCTCCGCTCTGCTGATAGACCTCAACAGCAGCTCTTCACAGCAACATCTTCATCCATGACTTAAAACTTCATAGAAATCAACATTGACTCAGTAGCTACAGTTGAGGAGTACTAGGCTGAACCAAGTCTCTAATAGAGGTGCTGCACAGAGATCCTAAGGGGACACACCTCCTAGATAATCCTCTGTCCTTAGCTCTCCCATTTCTCTGATCCAACCAAACCTTTCACACTGTATTGTTATCTGGTGACCTTCAACATCTGCAAGATCTCCAGCCTACAGCCTTCAGCCAAAACAAACAGACATGCAAGACCTCTCCACTGTAGTCTCTCTCTCTTCGGTGGTCTCTCTAGCCCCCCCTCTTGCACTGCATCCTGAAAACTTCCAAATTTCATACTTCATGAACTCGTCGCCACCTTTGTTCTTCTGGAACGTTGCTTGCCTTTGCCACCTTGGATCCAATTCACACCACCTTATATACATTATATTCACTTATAGATTTTGTTTGGATGGGGCTTGGGATTCTCCTCACATATACCAAAACCCCCATAGGATGAAAACATTCATGTTTTCATACCTTATTTCCTAGATCATCTAAGCTTATGCAACTCTCCTTCTTGCCAACCTACCTCTCCATCTTTCCAAGATCACATGCCAAAATGCCACCATAAAAACTATCGACCATGCATAAAGAAACTTTGTTGTAGCCCACCTCTAGGGTCAAATGGCATCATTTTTCCAACCTGAAGCACAAATCCTTGTAAAAAAACACCCAAATCTTTGTTAACCCATTCCTAGGGTCAACAAGATCTACTGCCATTATCTTACATCAAGAAGTCAAGGTAGATACACTAAAGGATCATACATTCAAGATATGAAGCAATAGTGTCCAAAGCTACAACTTGGACGAGCGCGCCCACAATGGTGTGATGGAGTATTTATGAGACGATTCCCGATTCAAGAGCATGTGGTAGCAAGTTAGGATGAAGTTCTAAGTAATGTACTTCATGGATATATTATGAGATTAGTCATTGTAATAGCATTAGGCCTCTTATGAGCCTAAAGTGCCCGGACGGCCACAGTTTAAGTGCTCTAATTATACTTAAGTAATATTTTTTTATCTCCTTCTTCAAAGGCTTCAAAGTGCCATTCTTCTCATCTATGTCCTTTAGTCTACATGATTTGACCTCATGACCAGACTTGGCATACTAGAAACAATTTGACCTTTAGTCTACATGATTTGACCTTTAGTCTTCTCATCTATGTCCTTTAGTCTACATGATTTGACCTCATGACCAGACTTGGCATACTAGAAACAATTTGCCTTTGACCAAGCTTGTCGGGATACTCCATTATCTATGATTCCATGAACCATCGGATGCTAAGGAATGTTGTGCCTTTGCATAGATTTCTTCTATTTCTACTTCACCATTATTTCTGGCTTCAAAGTGCCATTCTTCTCATCTACTTTCTTTAGTCTACATGATTTGACCACGTGACCAGGCTTGTCATAGTGGAAACACTTTGCCTTTTATTTCTTCTTCTTCTCAGAAGCATTGGGTTTACCAAAAACCTTCCCCTTGCCTTTCTTTATATTTATGTCTACATGATTTGACCACCTGACCAGGCTTGTTATAATAAAAACATTTTGCCGTTTATTTCTTCTTCTTCTTAGAAGCATTGGAGTTACCAAAGCCCTTCCCCTCACCTTTCTTTACGTTTGCGGAGAATGTAGCATCACTAACATGTCTAGCTTTAAAATACATCTCCTTTTCTAGTAACATTATGCCAAACTCCTCAAAAGTAAGAGGCAAGTTGTGCACTTACATGTTTAGTGAGGTCGCTAAATTGTCATACTTTGGGGGCAACACTCTGATGCATCTTTGTGAAAATTTCTTCATTGGTCTGAGTGATCCCCACCATCGCTATCTAATTTGCTCTACTACTTCTCTATCAGAATACTTTTTGATTTCTCAAGGCTTTGAATGCTTATCTAATTTCTCATCTCATATTAGTTCTTAAGAACTTTCTATGCTTTAGAAGTTGTGGTAGTATGCTAAATCATGGTGATCACTAAATAAGTGATAGTGGTAAGATGATTTGGCACATAGTGTATTTACATTCCTTTGCCTCCACATTGAAGTGAGAGTAGGATCTGGTGGTATAGTCCTACTTCGGATCTACTAGATTTGGAGTAGGATTTAGCTTTACATCAACCCCTATTGCAGTTTCCCACAACTTATATTAATCAAGAATAGACTTAATCTTGAATTTCCAAAAAATAGATCTCATCCAACTTTCCACCATCATCGAATACTAGAGGATGGGCACGAGCAACTATGTTATTTACTGGTTGGTCTATCCCTCCAAATTTATCTCAAATAGCAAATTACTAAAACAATCTTTACCTAGATCCTCTGCTCTGATACCATGTAAGAAAACACAATAGTGGAAGCAGAATCAACACAATAAAAAAGCATTGAATTACAGAAAGAAGTGGAGAGTAAACAATCAATATTACTACTTGCAAACTTTGATTACAAATCGTGTGATATGGGTAAGAAGCTTTGATGGCTATCTACATAGACTCTATATAGAGGATATCTTGCTTATAAGAGTTCTAGAACACAATGAACTCAATAATGAACTAAGGCTACCAAACTAGTCTATATATAATACCCAAGGTCAGCATGGATGTGGGTCGGCTACATCAACCAACCCATGACTTGGTTCAAAATGACCAATTGACTATATCATTCAATTGAGACCATACTAAACTATAACATAAGCCCCATGAAGACTTAGTGTAACTTCCATGACCATTTGAGACTATCTCTAGACCCTCAAAAATGGGCCTCACAACCTGAGAATAAAGTTTCCTTATTTTACTATCCACTAACACTCACTAATGCAGTCACATAGCCTGCACAAGCATGCATCATACTTGGCAAACTACCAAGTCTACAATATCTCCTAACTATATGGTCATATTTAGCCACCATCATCTACTGTCTCAATTAGGAATCGATGGTTACCCAGGTGCTCACTACTATGGCTACTCCTCATGTAGGGGGCCTTACAAAATAAAGCATGTCCATCACCCTTATTAACAACACTAGGGTGGAGCATTGAGAAAATACTTTTCTACTACCCATAAGAAATTAGGTAAAACTAGGTAATTTTTAAAAAATCACTCCACATATTTTTAGACAATCCTCTCTCTCTCCACACACACACACACACACACACACATATAAAGAGAGAAACTAAAGAATCTTATGAACATGTAGCTATATTTTGACCTTTTCTTTCACCACCTCTATATCTTTTAAAATATCTAGCACCTTTGCCCAAAAGAGGTGCTAATTTTAAGGTGTTTCTAGTGTTTTGACTTCCCCTAGTTGCACTTACACTAGGTCTCATAAGGTTATTAAGTCCCATAGAGAATTCCCATAGATAAAGAGATTAGTTTGATCAAATTTTTTATGATGGTGATTTCTTTTTCACTACCCACCAAAATAAGAAGTTTAGCCTTGATACTTTTGTTATATTTTAATTCCTCTTAGACAATATACAAAGAAAAATAAGGATGGTTAAAATCACTTATTTAGCAGGTCCATTAAGCCATATTGCCCATGGGATTTGAAAACTTTGTATTCAGTACATCTATTATATACTACTTGTTCCTAGTCTTTTACTTGGTCCAATTGATAAATGAGTTCTTGAAAGTTTGGTTGACCAAGGTTTCTAGGTGGTTTTTGAAATGGTTGCTCATGAGAACACTCCCATCATCATCCACCATGTAGTGTAGTCTCTTCATCGCATGGTCATCATCTCTCTCATCCTCCATGGATGGTGAGCTAGCATCTCCCACCAAGGCATACACTAAAGCATCTTCAAGAATGACTTTGTAATCTTGTTTGTTCTTGAAAAGCCCTAGACCCTCCCGAGTGGCGACGATGGTGAGTTGATCTTAGAGTATCATCTCACCCCATACAACTTTAGGGAGATGGTAGGGTTGAGGTAAGAGGGGTCTACAAAGTGGAGATGGGCATGGAAGGGAGCATGGATGTAGGTGAGGGGTGGCTTGGGTAGATGGGAATGGAGATGGAAAAAATGGGTTGATTGGGGGTTGGAAGGAGATGGTATATGTGGGGGGGTTGGATTGTAACCAACTTGCAATATGAATTTTCTCCCATTTTTTTGGAAGCATCTATCATATGCCTTGCGCAACAAAGACCTTGTAAAGGTTTAGATCATCATGAGATCCTTGTAGATTTCCAAAGGAGGATCGAGACCACATCTATAAAAAGGCACAAGGTATAGACACATGCATAAAGTAAGGCATAGGCATAGAGGTCTCTATACACAAGAGGCAAGATGCCTCTATGAAATCCATATACATCGATGCATAGGAATAAGCATAAGGACTAGCCTATGCATAAGTAAGGCATAGGATTAGGCATAAGCACTAGCCTATGCATAGCTAGCTCTCTATGAGCTTTATATATGCTTAATTTATCCATGCAAAAAACTCATAAAGATCTAGCTCCATAGATTTAGATTGCTATATCCATACATAGAGCACTCTATGCATGGATAGAGCTCTCTCTCAAGCTTAAAGGGCTCTTTATCCAGGCATAGAGCTCATAAAGATCTAGCTCCATAGATTTAGATTGCTATATCCATACATAGAGCACTCTATGCATGGATAGAGCTCTCTCTCAAGCTTAAAGGGCTCTTTTTCCAGGCATAGAGCTCATAAAGATCTAACTACATGGATCTAGAGAGCTATATCCATACATAGAGCAGTCTATGCATGCATAGAGCTCTCTCTCAAGCTAGCTATATGCATTTATGGAGCTCATATAGAGAGCTCTATACATGCATAGAGTGCTCTATGTATGGATATAGCTCTCTAAATACATGTAGCTAGATCTTTATGAGCTCTATGCATAGAAAGAGGGCACTTTATGCATTCATAGAGAGCCCTATGTATGGATATAACTCTCTAAATACATGTAGCTAGCTATCTCTCTATAAGCTCTATGCATGGAAAAAGGCCCTTTATGCATTCATAGAGAGCCGTTTATACATTTATAGAGAGCCCTGTCCATGCATAGAAAGCTATCTCCATGCATAGGGAACTCTATGCATGTAAAGAGCTATATCCATGCATAGAGCACTCTATGTATGCATATCACTCTATGCATGCATGCATATAGATCCCTATACATATCACTCTATGCATGGATATAGCACTCTATACATGCATAGGGTGTTCTATGCATGAATATATATCTCCCTATGCATAGATAGCTCTATGCATGCATAGAGTCCTATGCATATTGCATAGAGAGCTATATACATGCATATAGCTCTCTATGTATATTGCATAGAGAGCTATATTTATGCATAGAGCACTCTATGTATGCATAGAGAGCTATATCCATGCATAGAGAGCACTCTATGCTCATGTGTTCATAGAGAGCCCTATATATCCATAGAGAGAGGTGTATGTGTACATAGAGAGCCCTATACATGCATAGAGAGTTATATCTATGCATAGAGTTCAAAGAGAGCTCTATACATGCATAGAGATCTATGTCCATGCATATATCTCTATGAGCTCTCTATGCATAGAGTTCAAAGAGAGCTCTATGCATGCATAGAGAGCTATGTCCATGCATAGAGCACTCTATGCATACATAGATCTCTATGGGATCTCTAGATGCATAGAGAGCTATATCCATGCATAGAGCACTCTATACATACATAGAGCTCTATGGGCTCTCTATGCTTAGAGCTTGTAGAGAGCTCTATCAACTCTCTATGCATGGAGCTCATAGAGAGATCTATGCATGTATAGAGATCTAGGATTTGAAAAAGAAAAAGGATAAAGTATAATAGACATAAATAAAACCTGTGGCTCTTGAGAGTGCATAAAAGCATAGAGCCTGGTTAGGGTAACTTTAAAAAAAGAGCCCAGTTAAGACTCTATGCATAATACTATGCAATATTCTTTTTGTACAAGATGTTGTAATAGATTCTATGCATAAGACTATGCATTAAAGTTTATGTAGACTCTGTGCATAGAGTCTTTGTTAGGATCTTTACTCTAAGTAAACTCAAATTAAATACTAGAAAGAAGACATGCAATAAAAAATCATAGATCAACTCTCAAAACCATAGACAAGGTGGGAAATACTTATTAAGAAGACGTGCAATAAAAAATCATAGATCAACTCTCAAAACCAAATGCTCCCCATCCCCCACCCCCCTTCCCCCCCTCCCTTCCCCCCCCGGACGTGTGTGGCTCCACTTTCCACATGCACAGTATTTAAATCATATTCATAAAATTAGCCCTTGGAGCCATAAATAGCATCTTTTTCAAGTTTAGGCTTTCTTTACAATAAAAATAACTTTGGTCCAATGTTCTAATGTGTAAACTAAATCAATAACCTTTTCCCAACCACTATGTATACATGTGCCTAGCTATAATAATTGAAGAAGTATAAGAAGTTGGTGGGGAGTAAACATGGCCTATCACATCAGCTTTATAGTTGGTGTCCTTAGTAGGTTCTTAAATTGCCCAAGAGAACACTGAAAGGTAGGATGTGGGTGTTAAAGTACATCAAAGGTATCATTGGGAATGGCATCTCTTACAAATCGGGTAATTCCTTGATTGGATTTTTTGACTTAGATTGGATAAGCAGATTGTGATAGCAAAAAAACTATTTTTGGTTACTAGTTTTTTATTAGGTATGGAATTACATCCTAGATCAGCCACCCATAGCAACCTATAAAGGCAATTTCTTCCACAAATGCTAGGCAACATGCTTTGCTTCATGTGAAGTAGTCTAGTTGAGAAGGATTTTAGGAGACATGGATGTTGCTCAAAAGGGAGTGACATCATTGGTTTACAACAATTAGAGCTACAAGATGATTGTTTGTTGTTATCAAGTGTTCGACTCCCAACAATATGTACACAACATACATCAGTGCAAAACAAAAAAAACATATAGAAATAAACAATATGGATTGAAGATAAAAAATGATAGCTTTATTATTGTATAAAGCTAAATACAAAATCATCCCATCAAGTGTTATGAATCCAATTACATACATCTATATTCCAATCTATGCACACATGGAGGCGCTATTGCTTATCAAGAAGATACATATGATTCAAACAGTTGGCTGCATTACATCCATTATGATTCTAATAGTCACAAGTGGCTCTCCCTATCTACATTAAACTAATAACTATGCAAATGGACTAAAGCTAATATGTTATGACTTGTCCGACCCCAACAATTGCCAAGAACCTGGTATTTCATGCTTGCACAAAGCACATTGAGATACATTATCATTATGTGTATAAGCTTATCATGGATGGAGAGGTGGATATTATCTATTACCCAGCAGCAAGAAAAAAGAATTATGCATATATTTTAGCTCTTGGGAGAGATTTGCTGAAATGTTATCTTCATCAACTTAGCATTAGACCAAAGAGGTAGTTTATTGGAGGGTGTTGGAAAAACATTTTCTAATGCCCCCTCGTGTGGCAGTTCATTGGGGGGGTGTTAGAAAAGCATTGAGAGGGGGAGTAAGAAAAGCATTAAGGCAATGCTCCACACTCATGTTGTTACTGTGGGTGATAGATGTGCTCTATTTTGTAAGGCCCCCTATATGAGGAGTAGCCAATGTGGTGACAGCACCTGGACACCCGATAGTTCCCAATTTAGACACTAGATGGTGGCCAAAAATGGTCAAATGGTTAGGAGATGGCTTATAAAGACTTGGCACACTATCAATTAGGATGACCGCGTTATTGAGTGCTGGACAACAAAACCAAGGACATAATGTTCTTGGGTTACGAGATCTTTTGAGGCTCCAGAAAGCCTCAAATAGTCATGGGAGTTACAGTAAGTAGCTACATAGCTTGTTTTGTAGTCTAATATGATCCCGGTCATATGATATGGTCGGTTGGTTACGAGATCTTTTGAGGCTCCAGAAAGCCTCAAATAGTCATGGCAGTTACACTAAGTAGCTACATAGCTTGTTTTGTAGTCTAATATGATCTCGGTCATATGATATGGTCGGTTGGTCATTTTGGACCAAGTCGAAGGCTGGTCCAAATTTCTAACTCACATCTGTGCGAGCCTAAGTACTATATAGAGACTAGTTTGTCACCCTTAGTTTGTCATTGAGTTAATTTTGTGTTTAAGCACTCTTGTAAGCAAGACATCCTCCGTCTAGAGTCTGTCTAGATTGCCATTAAAGCTCATTACTTAGAGCACATGGATGGACAAACATCCATCGGTTGTAATCAAAGTTTGCAAGCATTAATATTGTTTACTCTCCACTTCTTTCTGTAATTCAGTGCTTTGTATTGTGTTGATGATAGCTAAAACCACTATTATCAAACTTATATGATTATTGGTTGTGCAAGGCTTATTCATGACCTCATGGTGGTCAACAATAAATAATATAAACTTGGCCAATAAATAGTGTTTATATTTCTTTATAGAATATAACATCATTAATTTTTTCCACTTTATGGTTTTGTTTTGACTTGATGATTGAAAAAAATCATAAAAAATTAACATAAGGTGGGTGCACTTGCAAATGATTCTTAAAGTGTTTCATACACTTATTCACATTCTTCACTCAAATCCAATCAACAACTTATACTAGGGTCAATCCATTTTTGCACAAAAGATTATGAATCGTTAGATTATGCTAGTTAATGTGTGTTTGAAACACCCCTACACACTAAGAATTCCACTTGCTTGTGTGTGGACACTATCTAAACATACATAAACATATTTGTAAATCCATCCAAGTACTTGTGATCCAATGGTCATGTACACATCAACAATAATCATGATGATAAATGTGTTCCCACCCATCAATAAGCTACAAATTGGGAACAATGATTAGCCACCTTTAAGCTTGAGACCACACTACTCTAGACCAACCCACATCCAATGGTCATGTACACATCAATAATAATCATGACGACATGTCCCATACCACATTACTCTAGATTAGACTAGTCCACATCCCAAAAGTGTACATATCCCATACCATGAATATCACCAATGCAATTGGTTAGTGGGCTATCCATTATAGCTAGCCCCTTGGAAGGCCCCTCACCCAAGGAACTCCCCTAAAATGAGCCATAACACAATAATCTAGTTAAGTATACTGAACCATAACCCACCAACTCTGTATAACCCACTAATCTACTTTACTAATTTCGATGCCGGACTTATTATGTCAAGATAATAGGACATAATATTCTCTCCCTCATAATGAGAGATCCTAATGAGAGATTCTAATGAGAGAGAGAGGAAGAGTGGGAAAGTAAATGTAAAATTTGTTTTGGGAGTAAGTAAATATACTCATTAGTGTTGTCTTCATCCATAGAGTACCTCCATTTAATTGACCACTCCAAATGGACCAATTCTTAAGGGTATGTTCCTTATAATCAACATCTACAACCCAAGTGTTATCTTCATCCATAGAATACCTTCATTTAATTAACCACTCCAAATGGACCAATTCTTAGGGTATGTTCCTTATAATCAACATGTACAACCCACTCATGGGGAGAGGAAATGGATAGGTCCTTAACTCTTATAGCCTTAAGTCTCCCAATCTCTAAGTCAAACATAAAGCTATCTCTTGCACCTACTATCACCTCTTTCAATCTACTAACATGAAAGATAGAATGCATAGAAACTTCATCCAAGAGATGTTATCTATAAGTCACCTCATTAATATTTTTAAGGTCAAATAGAGTAGTGTCAATGACTGTCAAGCTATTTATAAAAAAACTAAGGGTTTACCTTAATAGGTAAACAAGCTTAGATGAGTTAACCAAATTATCAAGGAAAAACATGAACACCAAAGATTGATAAGTGCAATCAATATTTGTCGAAAAGCCATTTTTATCCATATAATAAATAAGTTCCAAAATACTATCCTTAGCTTTATCGTCGGTGGTGTTGCAAATACAAGAATAGGAAAGATTTAAGAGGATAATTTTATATGATTGTTTATTATAGGTTGATTTGAGTTGTGATGAATTCATGTATTTAAAGCAGTTGAATATTAGTTCCTTATTCATCATTTTAAATTAAGTAAAAAAGACTTACCCATTATCCTTGATCTCTATAAATAGATTTTAAAAATGAATAGCTTTAGTGATATGTTCTACGGGTGAAACAATTTCTTTGATTTCTACTAAAGGAGACATGATAATTCTACATAATATGGCCCTCACTTCTAATGGCATTTTGATTTAAGAATTATCATGTCTACTAAAGGAGACATGATAATTCTACATAATATGGCCCTCACTTCTAATGGCATTTTGATTTAAGAATTATCTTAATAGTTTTTTTAATTAAAGTCTTCAATATCATCAACGTATCTTAATAGATTTGTTATTAAAGTCTTCAGTATCATCAACATATCAAAAGTAGAATTGAAAAATGGGTAAAAGTCTACCCTTTTTAGTGTCCTCAATGATGAATGAGAATTCATACCTTAGGAATCTTCTAGCTTGTCTCCACACTCTATCTCCGCATTTAATAGAGTAATCTTTCTAGGTTGTCTCCACACTCTATCTCCATAAAGTGATTATTTTAATACCCATAGTTGGACATTCATGAACCTTTCAGGATTCAAGAAGATATAACTAGGCTTAAACCTATATTTTGTTTCCCACTTTTAGGTTTTTCCCATTTTCCATAGAAAGTTTTACATATCACACACACACACACACACACATTCATTTTCCATAGAAAGTATTATGTGTAAAAGTAATGTAAGTGTAACACACATATATGTTCATTCATTCATTCTCTTCACAACTACTATCATTAAGATTATGCAATCTTAGTGGTAGACCTTATTTTATTTAATGTCTTGACAACAAGTTGAATCCTTTTTAATTCTGCATTTTGCAAGATTGAGGTAACGGAGGTATATCCTTGGGATTAATTTCCCACTTGATGACCCCTCCCAACCCCACCTTCTTCCCACCCACCATCACCACTTAATCAATATTAGTATTAACTATAGGTTCCTTTCTCTTGAGCGTATGATGAAAGCTGATGAAATTAACCAAGTTATGTTTGGAAAAATCTAAAGAAAAATAATACAGATTTGGATTTTCTTCAAAAGAGAAAGGTAGAATTTTGAAAAAGCAAGAAGAAGAATGTGGCCCACATGCACACAACATAATTGTTTTCTCCGAAGAGGTAAATGTATATTTACGCTATTGGTAAGGCTCTCTCTCTCTCTCTCTCTCTCTCTCTCTCTCTCTCTCTCTCTCTCTCTCTCTCTCATTTCATCCACTGAGGGGCCATCTATACCCTCACATATTCATGAGCCTGATGTGCCCAGAGATATCTCTGTGTGGACACTTTCGTCCCCTCTTAGTAGCTTCCCGTGTTTCCCATTTTCCCATGTTACTCTTAATCTCTAGATCTTTAGATCTTTTCTCACTTTTTTCTGTTACACACCACTGACATTTCTATTTCATCTGACCAGATTATTTGTAACTTTTGGTCTCATAGGTCATTTTGGCCTTTCACAAAGATGCTAATATAGATTTCATTTCATTTCATCATCTCTCTCTCTCTCTCTCTCTCTCTCTCTCTCTCTCTCTCTCTCTCTCTCTCTCTCAGCCTCTACACACATTGCACATGGATCACACCTTCGGAGCTCCCCCACGAAGATGCACTTCTACAAAGATCACTTCCTCACACTCACTTAGGATGGATTCATCCAGCAGCTAGGCTACTTGAGTGTTCACATGTCCCATGCCATATATGGATTGCGATTGGCCAAATACAAGTTTCATCCCACCATCTCAGAGTGGAGATAGGTAGAGCTGAGTGCATCTTCAGAGCCCAAAAAGCTCATTCGGAGACCAAGAGAGGAGAGGATCTGCCGACTATGCCACACAGAGGTTGAGACACGGAGGAGAATTACATATGCCACTACCCAGTATACTATGAGATCCGCGGGAGGTTTCACTGTCTATTTTGTGAGGGATTTGGTCCACTCTCCAGGATCATTGACTTCCAGGACTAGCATTGCCTAGGACTCTTCCTGCTTGAGCTCCGCAGACACAAGGACACCTTCTTGAGAGAGCTTCGGCCCCAGCCACCCTGCCCCCTCCCTCGCCAACCAACCATCACCAGTTTCTTCCGGACCCCGGAGGTGGAGGACACCGACATAGTGGATCTTGTGGAACCTCAACAAGCTGCTCTGGACCTACCTCGCCCAAGAGGAGTTATCTTGTATACTGAGCCTCTGCACTCCAGCATGCCCGACGCCCCCCCCGTTGGCCCATGATCACCTCATTAGCTCCAGATCCAGGACATGCTCCACCGCCATCGAGCTACCTTTCCACGTGACATACCTGAGGGAGACCTCTCGGCCATACTCATTAGCCCCCATGCTTGATATTTTGGAGAGTAGTATACCATCAGCTCGGAGCTGACGTTGCTCTCTCATGTTTCTATGTTCTTAGTATTCCATGATGAATTTCCATGGACAATTTTGTATCACCCTAGTGAGATATCTATGTTTATGTTTTCTTTTTGTTTTATTTTCCATTCCATTTGAGATATGCCATGGACATTATTGTATCACTTTGGTCTCATAGGCGCATTGGGTCTTTAATATATCTTTCTTTCTTTCTCTCTCACTCTCTCAAAACCTCCAAATTTTGTAGCTATTATATCCCCCATCCATGTAGTCTCGCTAGCCAAATAATGGAAGTTTATTAGTTTTGTTTAATGTTTCTCTTTTAGTACTATTAGTCCTCCCAAAGATCTTGTGTAGTCTTCATGTTTGTATGTCGTATCATAGGTCATCATGGCCCCAACAAACATTAAGTGTAATTAAGCATTAATATGTAAAAGTGTAAGTGTAGGTGTCAGAAGTACATAAGTCACACAAGAAAAAGTAATATAAGTGTAATTAAATGTTGTAGCATAAGTGTTATAGTTTACAAGTCATAAAAGTGTTGTAGCATAAGTGTAATTAAATGTTGTAGCATAAGTGTTATACTCGCATGTCATAAAAGTGTTGTAGCATAATTGTTATAATTCCACAAGTCGCAAAAGTCTTGGAAAGTGTTATGATTAGACAAACATTTTCATCAATGGGGATTGACTAATAACACCTAGCAATGCTAGCAACATAAATTAAACAAATATTTTAGTGAAACTTTGATTTAATAATACAATATAAGTATTGAAAGTCTTTTGCAAAGATGCGTTCCTTATTGTCCCAAGGAATGTTAAACTCAGTGGTGGATCATGATATGTCTCTTGTTTCCTGTGAGCATAGATGCAATGTCATGTGATTTGGAGTTAAAGAATGTACTTTCAAAATTCATTTCAGAAAAGATGCAATTATGTGCATTGGTACCTATGCGAATTCTTATTCTTACATGTTATTGCACAAGTCACACAAGCCTTGGAAAGTGTTATACTACATCATCATTTCTATCAATGGGGATTGATTCATAATACCTAGCAATGTTTACTACATAAATCAAAAAATATATTTTTTGGGTAAAGCGAAACAAGTCACACAAGCCTTGGAAAGTGTTATACTATGTCATCATTTCTATCAATGGGGATTGATTCATAATACCTAGCAATGTTTACTACATAAATCAAAAAATATATTTTTGGGTAAATTTAGCGAAACAAGTCACACAAGCCTTGGAAAGTGTTATACTACATCATCATTTCTATCAATGGGGATTGATTCATAATACCTAGCAATGTTTGCTGTATAAATCAACAAAAAATACATTTTTTGGTAAATTTAGTGAAACTTTGTACTGTGAATTAACATTCTAATACAAGGAAATATTTTTGGGTAAATTGTGAATTAACGTTCTAATATAAGGAAATACCCAATTTTTAAAAAAGTCTTTTGCAAAGATGAGTTCCTTATTTGCCTAATCTTGAATTTATCATTTGGTTCAAAAATATACTTTCAAAATTAATTTCAAAATAGATGTCATGTGTAAAAACAATATGCTTAGGACCAGTTCCTTTAAGTCCTCTCATCATGGTTGGCTACTCTAGACCTCAAAATTATAGCCAGTTATTTTAGGCCTCTCGAGGATAGCCATATGTAGTTTTGAGAGAGAGAGAGAGAGAGAGAGAGAGAGAGAGAGCTTTGGTGGGTGTCTATGTGTGTTAGGACAAGCATTTAATAATAGCACCACAAGAATGTTTATATAAAAACCATGACTGTGTGTGTGTTAAGATTCAATAATAGCACCATGTGAATGTTTATATAATAACCATTGGAGACTTACTGTACAAACATGGAGATCATTTTAAATAATCTTCAAAAAAGATATACATAAGAAGAATTAATTTATAATATACTTAAAATCATTAGCAAGAATAGAACTATGAACATGTAAAGACAATCTCTCTCTCTCTCTCTCTCTCTCTCTCTCTATCTCTCTCTCTCTCCCAAACACTTTTCTTTTCAATTAACTTAACAACCTTGAGATAAAGGAAAATGCAAAAGCAAGATGGAGAAAATGGTAATAAGAACTATAGAGACCTACTCATTGTCTTATTTTCTTTTATGCAAAGATAACAAGGCTACCTCCACAAAGCCCTTGGCGAGCCCCGATCATCTCATTTAATTTCATCCCTTCTCACTTTGTTCTTGATTGGGCATGCATTTCAATGTAGCTTAAACAAAATTCTCTCTTTCTTTCTCTTCCAAAAAGTGTTGGAATGAAATGACACTTCCTCCTCAAGGCCACGTGGAAGTGGCTGTGTTAGTTCCATAAGCATGGCCAAAAGGGTGAGGAGACATGGGATAGAAGGAGAGAGATGACCAAGCATCCTCGTGCACATTTAATGGGGATGCTTGGTACACTAGCCCATGATCAAGTACTCACCCACCTGTCATCATTGAAATGCCTTTTTGCTTACACTTACATACACCTCTTGAATATAAGTACACGCACACCCCTCTTTACAACAACATTGTTATGTTGTCAGTATCATCATCATAATCATCACTTTCATTATGTGCAATAGTATACCTAGAGAAATTTTGAGGTTTAAAGATAAAGATCAAGAAGGGTAAGGATTTGATATGAATGCTTGTTTTTTATATTGGTAACCAAGTTAGAAAAGATCATATGGTGTGATAGTCCTTCTTCCAAGGATGGAAGTCCTCACTATTAAGTTTGGTAAGAGCCTCCTTATGTATAGACATTTAAAAGCTAGGGTGTTCTTACTTTTGTCAGATTTGGCTGATATGAGTTCATACTACTTTTGGGCACTTAAAAAAATATATGATCCTTTAACCATTTGAGTATGACATAGACATGAAAACTTTTCTATAGGTTGACATGGATTATGTTTTAGGTTGACACAAATTATGTTTTAGGCCTTTATTATGTAGATTACTACTACAAATGATATGAGTTTCTAATGTTACTACATGTCATTGTATTGAACCATCCAGTAGACTACTACATGTCATTGTATTGAACCATCCAGTAGACTACTACAAACGATATTAATGTCTAATGTTATTACATGTCGTTGTATTAAACCATCCAAAGATTTAATATAGGTAGTGAAATATTTAAACCTTTTAAAATCACAAGTACTTGGAAAGTTATCCAGAAATCATTCACCACTTGATTTTTTTATCCTTATGGATTATCCTTCTTCCAACCTAAATATCCTAGAAGCTTTACTATTTGACTTGAATATGAAAGATGCGCAATACCGCTAATCTTCCTTGGGAGGGAGGTTTTATTAGGGAAAGTCTACCAAAATTATTAATGGTAAATCATTTAACTATTTACATACCTAACCACTTTTCTTATGAGCCTCAACTAAAAACCATGACACCTTGGAGCATATGGTTTAATTTTTACGAAAGTCTATCAAAATTATTAATGGTAAATCATTTAACTATTTACATACCTAACCACTTTTCTCATGAGCCTCAACTAAAAACCATGACACCTTGGAGCATATGGTTTAATTTTTACAAAAGTAAGGCTCATAGAATGATGCAAAAGAGGACTAATATTGGTTCCTTGATTATGCCTGAGCATTGTAAGTAATTTGATTTGCTATGAAATATAACATTGCTCAATCTTGGTACCTTAAGTTTATGAAATGTAACATCTCTCAATCTTAATACCTTTGAGTTCTTATTGGAGCTTCTTGGTATTGGAGCTTTAATTTGACTTGCTAGAGTTTATGAAATGTAACATCGCTCAATCTTAGTAGGCTTGAGTTCTTATTGAAGCTTCTTGGTATTTCCAATAAGGTGCCTCTTGGTATTGCCACTCTAATCACAAGTTCTTATTGGAGGTTTTTGGTATTTCGACTCACAAGTTCTTATTGGAGGTTCTTGGTATTTCCACTCACGAGTTCTTATTGGAGCTTCTTGGTATTTTCACTCTAATCACAAAGTGCGTTGGACTTAATATATGTATATGATTTATGGACATCACATACATAACTACTATAGTCTTTTTTAACTCACTCTTGGAATGTCACCTTAATGTGTGGATAAATTTTCTTTAGATTTACTATGGCTTAAAAAGTATCTATGATTTGTCATTTTCTATAATAATCCAAGAGATTAACACTCGATTTAATCAATAGGCTTGCATTGACAGGGATGACAAGTGGGATGCACTTATAAAACCTGCATATCCAACAAATTTTATTAGTCCTAATCATTAATTTTTTGTTGGATGGATATAGGTGAGGTGCTACCCCTAGGCGATATGATCTACTACTATTTCCTACTATCTTGTGCATGAAGTTCACCTATTCAATTCTTACATTTATGTATTATAACATTGCATATTCAATGTCTCACATTGATGTATTATGGCATTGCTATGTAATGGGTATTTTCAACTCTTAAGTATGTTTCAAAATTTTAATATATCAATATCATGCTCATATTCATGGTGTCATATTGCATTGTTAAGATGATGACTTTTAATACACATGTTTCTTAACACATACGTGTGTGTGCACGTACACGCGCACACATATATACACACATGATTTTATTTTAACTTTAAAATACCATATTATTATAGATAAAATTTAAATGTAAATAATGTACAATAATTATAAAATTTAATTGTATCATATTATTATAGATGAAATTTAAATGTAACTAATGTACAATAATTGTTAAATTATGATGGTCCTTCATAATGTAGGTCCTTCAAAATGTAGGTCCTTCAAAAACACACACACATACACATTGGCCTTTTTCCTACATCTATATTAGGTCACGCGTTATTTTAAAAAAAATATCATTAGAAAATGTTTATGTTTTTTTCCAATTTATGAGATTTGTAGCTTTTCTTAAAATTTCCTAAAATTTCTTTCTTTATTTCTAGAATTTGTTCTATTTTAATATTAAAAAAGGATTTTTAAGAGTAATTCTTAAGGTAGCGAGCTAGCCATGAGCATCATCATCCCCCCTAACACCACTTAAGCGACTTTGGTAGCAAAGCTATCCACCACCGCCCTCTCAATAACATTGTCACAATGCTATCAGAAAAATTGTGTGTCCACCTATGTCAATGCCTTGAGGAATCAACAATGCCTCAGCACCTTCTCAAGGCAAATGTTTTGAGGTATTTGAATCGAATTTGTGTAGGTGTGCACCGAACCTACTCGATGTTGCCACCTGTAAATAAACCTATGTTGAATTCGAACCTTTTTCACCACAAAAATAAGTAAGAAAAGAAAAATAATTTAAGCTGCCTTATCTTATATGGGTTCATTTTTAGCTAAGAGTAGGTTCACATATGCTCACACCATGCCAACACTCTCCTTCAGGTGGTTACCTTGACATCCCCAAGAAGACCTCCACCAATTACACAATAGAATAAGTGGGCTTTGTACCTACGCCAACAAATCAATTAACTTTAAGAAGGGAGCATCACGCACTTTAGGAATAACATCATGATTTGGAAGTTTGTCTCTCAACCCTGGAAAAAAAACTAAGCCTATTGCTGTTAACAAAGGCTCCATACAAATAAGAAATTTTTGTGAAGGCTAAAGCAAAGATGAAGCAAGGTTTGCATGAGACTGTTAGCAACATCAAGATGGTGGTCAAGGAAAACTTAAGAGAACACTTCAAATCAAAAGTCAAAGAAAAAGAACTATGACAATTGAAGGCCCTTCAAATCCGGTGAGTGGTTTACTTGATGCATGGTACATGGATGGAGATGAGGAGAGCGATACTTATGTGAGTATTTGCCTCAATTTCAAGATAGAGTAATCATACAGTTATCATTACAAAAATGATAAGGGTCACGAAACAATTGAACAAACCTCAGGGTATAATGGAACTCACCCCAAATGTAGCTCCAAACCATAAGAATACAAAATTAGCAAAGGTCTAAGTAGCTCGAAGAGAAGGGAGCAAGCAATCTATTCTGAAGGTTATAAGGAGCCACATGATATTGTGCCCTATATCCACATTATGTAAGGAGCGAAACCAGTTCCCATGTTTCAAACCTTTGTCTAGTGGAAGGGGAGAGACATAAACGCAACAAACCGGAGGCCCCCAATACAACATTAGCATTTCTAAGGACCTCATCGGGTAGCAAAATTCCACACAAACTAGTTGCTTCTGCTCAATAGAAAGCTCCACAACAAGCAGTAACATTCACATGTATAAAGTGTGGAGTGGACTTTCTAATAAAGGATTGTCCATACAAATCAAGCAGGGAAGCGACAACTTCCACCAATCTTGTAACAAGCCTATGCTTTATAAGTATATAATCATGATGTATTACAGCACCATTAAATGTGCTAACTCATTCCTAGGCCCACCAGATGAACAAAGACAAGGTGGATGTTCACCAGTAGCTTCTACCTCTAAAAAGGGTAGGCAAGGGTGAGTCAATTGTCCTAATCTAGGATGGTTCTAACAAAGAGACAATAAAAACAAGGTCAACATGGCTAAGTTAAGATAGTTTCCTTGTATAACGTCCCTAAACAAATGGCCCTGGAAATGCCATCAACCCCAAAAGGCATGGAAGAATATCCTAACATAGAAAAAATTTTGGAAAACTAGAAACAGCCCAAGGGATTGATTAGAGAAGCCTAGCGAAAAAATGAACAAATGTTAAAAAGAAATAAAATCGTTGTGGTAGTATACCCTTGAGAAGACTTAAGGCAAAAAAAAATTAATTGGATATTCCAAAGAGCTAATATTCAACAGCAAGTGGAGGAGCAAGAGCTTAGCTCCATGAAAATAGACCGGAGGATGACCCCATGAATAGAATGCCTGAAACAATGGAAGAGGTGTATACTCTAGTTAGCATACGAACCATAGGGATAGCGAGGTAGCATACGAACCATAGGATGTAGCCATCCTAATGGAATTCTTGTCACATCACAAGTGAAAATGCCTATTGGGCCCTTACTTCCGGGCCCTTGCTTCGTAGCAACCCCACCCAATAAGGGGACATAAAAGAATGGGTTGAAGGAATTTTAGAACCACATGTAAAACCATAACATGAAGAATTCATCACAAACAAACAAATAAGATTACAATAAAGTGTTTTCTCCATCACAAAGAACGAATAAACTAGCAAAACAACACAGTGACCATCTTCTACCTATAAACTAGCAAAACAACACAGTAACCATCTTCTACCTATAAACCATTTGTTGTGCTGCTTGTTGCAACTTATCTTCTCCTTTCCATTTATCGATTTATTGTCTGGATTCTTTACTGAGATGAATAGGAATTTCCTCCCCTCCATCTTTATCTCCTCAAAATAGAGCTTCAATCCATAATCATACTGCAACATAATGAGCTTGATCCTCCATAGCAATCATGCCAGCAAGCAAATCCAAAGCTTTTTGTTCCACCCTCTCAAAATTCACCACTTGGTAGCCACATTTATGTAGTGTTTGTGTTATCCAGAGGAAAAGTGGATCCGTTGGTCTAACCACTATGAATCAAATAGCTAGAAGGAGTGGAAGATAATAAGGAAGAGATAATTTTAAGGGAGAATCCGAGTCTAGTTTCCTTGTTTGAGGTGGATGTGGATCGGATCATCAATATGAGCCGGATGTCATGGTGGCAGTACAACCAGTCCTAGTGACACCAATGTAGAAAGGTATACTGATAAATTCAAAGGATAGCATAAAAAGCATATTCTTCCAAAAACAGAGAAAGTTGAAATTTTGGAAGAGACTAAAGCATTGCTCGCTATGGAAGAAGCGCTGAAAACGACATGCACAAAATCGGTCAGGTGTAAGAAGATGAACTATTCAAAATGAACTTGGGAGACGATCAGAATCTGATGGCCAAACAAAGAAAGATGCACCAAAAAGAAACCCCAACAAAACTTATAGTTGATACCCATCAAATTTTGTCAAGGTATATAAATTTCTCATTGGCTTGCTTACCTCTAACAATGAAGCCATGTGTTTCTTATTTCTTATTTTATGATAAACTTGACATAATGCCAACATATTAAACTTGTCCAGTGAATCATAGGTCTTGTCATCCCAATGCAATGTACGAACACCTTTCTCTTCCATTCATCCACCAATAAGCTTAGGATCCAAGACATTTTCCACCTAGAAACCCAATACTCACCATTGCCTATAGCAATTATAAAACCCATACAAGTAACACATTATTCTTATTTACCTTGCCTGTTCTAACATTGATTTTTTTTCGCACAACCTCCCTCTCTTTGTTTTTACTTGTAGCTAGGCCCCTTGGACAATCCAAAGCTCGTAGTGCCTCTAATTTTCTTTTTCAAAGCAGCTTGATACTCAACCTATGGCCAACTAAATAACATGTCATGGATTTCTACTAGTAAATAACAAATTTAGTTCTTTTTAAAAAATTAAGTTACTTTAAAAATTTCCAATTTTGTACAACACTTCATGGAAGGAGCAAAGCCAAGAATCCCAACAAGTCCAAAGGGGCTCCTTTTGTCTTCCTGTAAGCCCACCCCCCCCCCCCCCCAACCTACTACTAGAATTGTGTATATTTTCCCCATGCACTATGTAGGGAAGAATTCCCAACAAAAACCTTTAGTGCTAGCAACCCCAAAAACAATTATGTATGTGTTGTAAGCTACTTCCTCTCCATGCATGCATGGAGTGCATATGTGTTTGTGTTTGTGTATTTGTTACATGTGTATACATATATGTTCATTTGCATTTTGGCATGCATGTACATATGCCTCGGCACGTGCATGCATCGATATGTTTGTATACATGAACATGCCCACTTGTATATACAATTAACAATGCTAGAATTTATTTATTTATTTCTATTTAGCATACAAGAACTAAAATCCAAGAAAAATATCGCTCTTAGTTAGTTTCACGCAATGCTCACTTTAACTAGTGTGGGCAAAGCTTCCAATTCTAATGGGACTGGGATGCGAGTTCATAACTAGACACCCATTCCAAAAGAGGTGGGTCCATTCCAAAAAGGTGTGGGGCCCATTCCAAAAAGGGGTGTGAATAAAGAAACAAAACTCCCCTAAATTAAAAAAAACTCCCCTCAAAATTTTTAAATAAAAAAACATAGTATTTCACATCAATGCCAAAAGACATGAATATGATTGGAAAAAAACCCCTCTCGACTTGCTCTTCCTTTTCAAAAAATTTCAACAACCATTATTTAGAAACTTTGACATATGGCTTGAGTATGCTACATCCCTCTCCAAGCCTTAGGTTTTTAGATGGAAAACATGATGAGGTCTCTAAGTCTATACATGTGGCTAGCACTGTAAAAATAGCTTAAATAACATAATTTTCAAGATCTTGCCCTAGTCCCATGTGGGCAGGCACAAGTACGCTTATGGGATTAACAATAGCGTACTTGCCACATGGCATGAATAGAGAATGAAGAGCATCGTTTCCTTCTTCTAACACCCCCTGAAATGAAAACCACTCGACGAATTACACCGACTACATCATAGGATGGAAGCAAACAATTACCATTGAGCTCTACCAAATTGATGTGACTGCCTCCCCCATCGATAGTAAAACCTGGCTCTGATACCATGCTACCCAACAATAAGAGTTGTGTCCCACACCCCTTTCACCCCCAGCCACATAGGGTACATAGTTGGAGTGGTTGGGTGGACGCTTAGACCCATGGGGATCGGATGGGGCTAGACTGAGTCAATGGATTTAGGAATACATAAGAAAAGAAAAACATGGGTAATACATTTGGAGCATCAACTAGAATGCACAACTTAAAAAATTAAGAATGCAAAGCTCCAAGCTTTTACTCCAACACACTTAATTATGTAAATGAAGACTTAGAGAACAATCTTTTTGGTTTCCAACCCTACACCATTAAGAAAAACCATACTTCCCAAAGCACAATAAAGAACACTAAAAATAATAAAATCATATTTTGGAACCAAACCTCTGATTTCTAGAGTCATTCTCAAGCATATTATAGTTTCTACATTCTCATTAATGCTCTAAACTAACAAATTGACTAACCTAGCTATGAATCATGCTGATGAGCACAATAACCATTGTACTACGATTACAGAAGCATAATGTTCTAGCACAATACGCCAAATAGATGCCTGACACTGTACATTGTACACTGCTCGCTCGAATGAAGTTGCTAACCTTGTTTTAAATTGTATTGATGATCATGATAACACTTGTTAATACGTTGTGTATGAACGACATTTAAACATGATATGTCAACTAGACACTTTAACATCATTTGCTTGTCCACCTTTGTCTCCAATTATGTACACTCAGCGCTCCATTAGCATATATACTTGTCCACCTTTGCCTCCAATTATGTACACTCAGCGCTCCATTACCATATATATTTGTCCACCTCTGTCACCAATTACGTACACTCAACACTCTATCATCATATACTTGTCCACAATTATTATGCGTATTTTAGGGTTTAGGGTTTAGCGTGTAGGGTTTTCAATGATACTTTGGTCTAACAAAGTAGCTAATGCTATTTTTATTATGACGGATGACCACGATAGCATTCATTAATATGTTGCAACTCGACACTTTAATATCATTCGCTTGTCCACATCTCTCTTTAATTATGTACACTCAACGCTTCATTATCATATACTTGTCCACAGTTGGTATGCTTTATTTATTTTTCGCTCCCCTCTTCAAAAGCGACTCACGAAACTTCAAAATATCATATACTTGTCCACAGTTGGTATGCTTTATTTTTTTTTGCTCCCCTCTTCAAAAGCGTCTCACGAAACTTCAAAATACCGCACAGATTTCAATTTGAATTGTAGCAACAATTTCTCTATTGGTTTATTATGACCATTAAGGATTACATTGTGCACACTACATGTTCACAAACGACGATAATTCTGCTTGAAGGTTACTCATCATATGCTTGCCTCCCCTACACAACATTCTCTCAACTTTGCATTGGCACCGCTCTCTATTTGTGGGGATGGCATGGATGGTGGAGCAGGGTAGGTTAAGGCGAACCACCTGGAGAGCTAGAGCCTTATGTGTTGCGTGTGTGTGTGTGTGTATATATATATATATATATATATATTTCGAGAGGGTGCATTTGTGCGTGCTGTGTGTGCTTCCTTCTGTCGTGTATCCCCTAGGTATCGAACCCGGGTTTTCATCGTGGAACCCGACAGTTCTAGCAGTTGAGCTACACGCCGCTCGGCAAGCATTACATTTAATGGCGTGCCTAGTATCCGCCCAGTATCTCGATTCTCCACTTTGGGAGATGTGGGTGATGATGTGAAATGGGGATGGCTGACTCTTCACTCTCCAGGATTTTTTTTTTCTTCTGCAGTGCCATGCTTGCCTCATGGCACACGCACGTTCTCCGTGTGTTTAAAGCAGGCTGCCTCCTCATCTATATACCTTCACCAAGCTCTGCGCAAACCCTAATTTTGTCTGCATCATAAGAGCAAGGTTTGCTCAAGAGCACACAGAATGCAGAGAAACCCTGACAGTACATAGAAACACGGGAAAACCTGCCTGTACAGAAAAACATATAGAAACCCTAGCGAAACCCTCATAATACAGAGAAAGCTACCTCACTTTTTTGAGCACGTTCCGCTCTGCACAAACCCTAATTTGTAATGAGAACTAAGAAACCCTAACCGTACTAAAAAAAACCCTTACGATACAGAGCAAGTTTCAAACGCTCCATTGGTTTTCTGCGGCGATCTGCTGTCTGATCGCCATGGATGTTAATGACCTTAAAAGAAGCCCTCTGCTCTTGAAGGTCGATGGCTCCATCGCCTACTTTTCTACGAAACATAGCTCGCTTCTTGGGAATGTCAGAGTGCATGCTGCCGCAGCCGCAGTGCAGATTCTATACGCTTTTTTTCAAGTGCTCGCTAGTGCTGCCCTCTCCAATGGCACCAGCAGAAGCGTCTTCCCCGTGTACAGAAACGCCATCGCAGCTGTGTTGATAGCCCCCTTCGCCTTCTTTCTGGAAAGGTCAGGATTGTATCATATCAAGGTGTTGATTCTTTGCATGAAATAAAGCTAGTTTTTTTTTTAAAGGGAAATAAAGGGTAGGCATTCTTGTGCGTGTGTGTGTGTGTGTGTGTGTGTGAGAGAGAGAGAGAGAGAGAGAGTGAGAGTGAGAGAGAGAGAAACCTTTGAGGGGGAGGCGGGATATTATTTATGGCACCGATTAGAATGCATATGGCCATGAAAGGTGTTAATCTGGTCATTACCAGAATGAGAATGAAAACAAAGTTCTCCGGGTCTCCGGGTCTGCAGGCTTGTACACATGCATCACCTTGGGACAGGGATTCCACTAGCTTTGGCTAATAAAAGCTTGTCCTTCTCTGAGTACTGCCCACTTAGCGGTGTGCAGACCTTCTACTCCAGTTGTGTAGACAGTAGGTGTGAGCTACTCAGTTTCTTTTAAACCGTTTGAGAATTGTAGTTCTTTGTTCTCTGTGTTGAAACTGACTGTAGAGTCTCTTGTAATAACCGTGCTGTTACTATCCATCTGGGAATCCTCCCTCTATAATTGCTAATAAAACTGAAAATATACAGAGAACAGGAGAGATGAAAGCAAATGACAGCAGAAGACTTGATTCTCTACTTAACTTATTGTATATTACAAAGTGGAAACGTTACATGGAATCTTGCTAGATCCACACAAAAAAAGGACAACTTACTAATTTTTCTTCAAATAGAAGCCTTCCACTGACTTGCTTCAATTGTTTCTGTTCGGGATGTTTAAAAGAGGGGTCCTCTTTATAAGAAAAAGTAGGCGCAAAGACGCCGGAGGCACAGAAGGAGGCGACGTTGCTGAGGTACACCGGAAGAGCAGTCTGGGTGGCGGTTGTCGGGACGGAGCAGCTCAAGAAGAGGTTGGTAGGAGCAAGCGAGGCTGGCTTTGTGGCAGTGGCCAAGGCGGAGGCAGCCAGCACTGGCAACAGCGCGATGATGGAGAGAAGCAAGCTTGAGAGTGGTGCCCGCTAGAGAGAAGGCGGAGTGTCACAAAGATGCGGGCAAGGAGAGCTACCACCTGGGCGCAAACACGGCTGCGCTTAGATGTAGAGAGCGAAAGAATCTTGCAACAAACAGCTTGTTACGGCTGGGACAAAAAACGCATCTCAAAGGTTAACGCAGCTCTCATATGATGGCGTGAGGATAAAAACGTAGAATGTAGAAGAGAGCAAAGCCTTAACAGAGATGATGATGGCCTTCATGATGGTGGACATTAGTTACCTATGCTCTGATACCATGTAGGTAATCATGGATCAAAGCTTCTAAGCTATGGAGGATGGAAGATATCCATGGTGAGTATGTGCAAGAGTAGAGTGCAAAGAGATAGAGATGGAACTTGGAAGCTCAAGCCATGGAGATGGTGGTGAGAAAGAAAGAAAGAAAGAAAGATTGTATTAACGTCTCTCTCATGCCAAAGAGAAACTGGCCTATGAGACAAAAGTGTCACAAAACCATGTACAATGTATGTGGTATCTCTGAGTATCAGATGGTGCTCAGTGCACAATACAACAACCGGAAGAAAACTGAAAGAAGAGAGAGAGAGAGAGAGAGAGAGAGAGAGAGAGAGAGAGAGAGGTGATAGCCAACAATGCATAGAGATTGCACAACTCAAATGATGTTCACTATGATAATGAAAGCACCCAAATACTTGCTTTTATAGGCATCAAGTGTCATCTTATGACCTAGACCTAAAAGGGATGTTCACACCACTAAACTCCGAAATATCCAACACATAGCCTTGCTTAAGCGATATGGAAACTTACACGGGGGATCTCAGCTTGGGAGGAGATCAATTAGAATTTTTTGGAATTGATCATGAAGGGCATGACACTTCTCTGAAGCACTGGTAACGGTCTGGTTGGTTTGGACACAGACCAACGTGCCTTGTGCGCCTGTCCTCAATTCTCGTTTAGCTTGCATGTGGCTGATGAGAGGAAAGTTAGGAATGCTTGGTTCACACTTGATGATGACCGGGGCCTTGGACACGTTCCAGAAAATCCGAAAAGTGTGTTGTTCCCTATCTATCGGGGTGAAATTTGTGAAACCACCGAATCCCTAAGACCACCTATAAGTGGGGCATCCATGAAATCCCGCACAAATTATGTACCCCGGATGACTAACTTAGCACCATGAGCCTCAAACTTGATACTCAGGGTCATTCCTGTGCAAAATCCCTCAAATGATATTCGCTATGATAATGAAATCACCCAAATACATGCTTTTATAGGCATCAAGTGTCATCTTCTAACCTAGTCCTAACAGGGATGTTCACACCACTAAACTCCGAAATATCCAACACATAGCCTTGCTCAAGCGATATGGAAACTTACACGGGGAATCTCAGCTTGTGTGGAGATCAATTAGAATTTTCTGGAATCGGTCATGAAGGACCTGGCAATTCTCTGAAGCATTGGTAACGATCTGGGCAGTTTGAACATAGATCAATGCGCCTTGTGCGCCTTTCCTCAATTCTCGTTTAGCTTGCATGTGGTTGATGAGAGGAAAGTTAGGAATGCTTGGTTCACACTTGATGACGATTGCGACCTTGGACACATTCTGAAAAATCCGGAAAGTGTGTTGTTCCCTGTCTATCGGGGTGAAATTTGTGAAACTACTGAATTCCTAAGATTATGTTTGCTACTATAAGCTGGGCAACCATGAAATCCCGCACAAATTATGTGCCTTGGATGACTAACTTGTTATGAGCACCATGAGCCTCAAACTTGATACTCCGGGTCATTCCTATGCAAAATCCCTCAACTTGTATGTCTACCAAAGTTAGTTCAATTTTTGGAGCCAAAAGTTGCTGTGCTCTGTCCTGGGGAAGACTTCTGGCCCTTGTCACTAGTAGGATCTGCCTTGGCCGCTATGGGTTGGAAAGTCTTGGGCTTTCCACCATTGTAGTTCATCTCGGCACTTTGCCAACGCTAGTGCCCGTTCAAAGATTGGTGGTTCAAACATATGCACATCCTATTGGATTTGCGTGTCTGAACCACGAAGGAATTTCCCTTTCTTGTCCTCCTCTGAATTTTGCAACTGTAAAGCTAGGTGAGTGACTTTATTGGCAAGTTGGAGCATTGATTGTGTGTTCTGGCGCAATCCTCTAAACTCATCCTCGAGCCGCTCACGATATTAAGGCGGTAGAAATCACTTCTTGAGATCGGTGACAAATTGGTCCCATTCATGGCCAACAACCTCAAATTTGGGGCCCGCCAAGATATAGCTTCAGCTAACACAACTTTTTCCACATCCGACTTTTTACTAGCAACAAAGTAAGCTTCAAACTAAAGAATCGAAGAATACAAATACAAAGATGTGGGATCGAGTTTACCATTATACTTACTGAAATTCGCCCTCTCATGAAGATGGGTCAGGGAAGTCATCAATATTGCCCTTGCCTCGAGAGCTTCTAGGAAACGCTCGTGCTCCGCTTGTCGTCTTTGTTCCCCTGGTGCAGCCAAAGCTCACGTCGTCTGTGTCTGAAGCTCAAACTTCCGTACCTGTAAGTCATGTAAAACATGGGTATGTTGCATTAACTTTGCAATGAAGTTAGTCGAGGTAGAGATCTAGGAAGGGGGGGTGTGAATGGGTGAAGAGGAATCAAGAAGAGTGTCACGTGCATCCCGCACTTGGATGCCACGTAGACATATCTGTACAGAAGGTGCAGGACCTGGGTAAACTGGTCCCATGTGAGCCCAGTCCGGGACGAGTCAGCTAGGGTTCCATCCTAGTCGTCCGAGGTATCATTTGCATATAGCATAATGTGGACTGTGGTACCTAAGATGTCTACTCCGTCCCCACCACCGTGAGCAATGAAGTCAGCCATCTCATCAATGTATAGCCCAAATAGTGTAGGAGAGAGTGGGCATCCTTGCTTCACACCTATGGTGCTAGCAATAACATCAGAGAGCCCCCTGGGGCATCGTATGCGCCCGAGGACCTGCTTATATAAAGCATTGTCAAATCCCCACGGATCCCCTCGTGATCGATCTTGGTTCGAACTCGAATCCTGCAACAAACGAACAACAAACAAGCAAGGGGGTGCAGGCCTGACTCACCTCCCAACCATGACAGCCGTGGGCGAGCCCACAGTCTTGGCTGTCCCCACCGAGCCACGAGCTGAGCTAACTAGGTTGACGTACCGACCAATCTCCTCCTCGTGACGTCCCATACCACCACGAAGCTACCCTCGCGGGCCTCGAGATCGCTGCCGGCCTCAGCTGCATAAAGCAGGTGCACGTCTGCACTAGATCCAGGCTCCAAGACCATAGAGCTCTCACAAACTCGCGAGACTATATATATTCCAATAACTAACCTTGGCCACCCTTTTATAGGCTCTTGGCCGGTCATCGGGCGTCCACACTTGGCCGCCCGCCCGTCCATACTTGGGTGCCCGCCCGTTAGTATATCCCTAACTCAGCTCGTCAATCAGCCTGCCTAGTTCCAAGCTTCCCCAAGCCTCGAAACTAGTCTTGCATGCGTATAGCACACGGTAGATACCCACTGTGCACATGACATACTCCCCTTCCTCTAAGAGCTCACTCCTGAGCTCACTAAAAAGCCAGGGTAATCTCTCTGAAGAGAAGTCAGTGTCTCCCATGTAGCGTCCTCCTCAACACGATCCTTCCACTTGATCTTGTATTCCGTGATAAGCGTATGACGCAATCTTCGTTCACGAAAGCCAAGAATCTTTTCAGGTTCGTGCGGAACAAATGTCATGTCCTAGACATCTATAATTTCTTGAGGAGTAACTAACTGATCTGCTCCACCCAGTACTTCCTTAAGTCTACTGACATGAAATACAGGATGAACTTTCACATGAGAAGGCAAATCCAATTCATATGCAACTGAACCAATCCGTCGTGTAACACGAAATTGTCCACAGTATCTAGGGGATAATTTCGGAGATCTACCTGTCCGTAAAGTCTCGGAATCTTTCGGAACTCGCAAATACACCATCGTTCCTTCAGAGAACTCTCTAGGTGAACGATGTCTATTAGAATAAAACCTGTCTCGGTCTTGAGCAATTCTAATAGATTCCTTCGCAACTTGTAACATTTCCTGCATATCTTGCAAAAAATTACGTGCGGCATCATGCTGAAGTCCTGAGAATCCTACTGTAACAGGTGATCTTGGTTGAAAACCGTACATAAGCATGAAAGGACTAAACCCTGTACTCGTATGCTTAGTACTGTTATATGCAAATTCTAACATAGGAAGATAATCCTCCCATGAACTTTGTCTTTTGGATACATATGCTCGAAGCATATCCTCCAAAATCTGATTCACTCTTTCAGTCTGGCCATCAGATTGAGGATGATCTGAGGAACTCAAATTCAAAGTTGTTTCCAACTTCTCGAAAACAAGTTTCCAAAAATCACTCGTAAACTTAGAGTCCCTATCACTGACTATGTCCTGCGGTAACCCGTACAGTCGAAACAATTGCTCGATAAACTGCCGAGCTAATTGTGTAGCTGTAATATTCTTCCGGGTCGGTAAAAATCTAGCCATCTTTGTCAAGCGATCTACCACAACCCAAATAGAATCGTGGCCTTGATGTGTTCTTGGCAATCCGGTAATAAAATCCATGGAAATACTTTCCCATTTATTACCTGGGATTTGCAAAGGATGCAACAACCCAGCCTGTCTAAAGCGTTCAGCTTTATTTGCCTGACAAATCTGACACTTGAGAACATAATCTTCTACATACCCTTTCATCTTCGGCCAATAAAAAGTGTGTTTCACTAAAGATAGTGTCCTATGTACCCCAGGGTGTCCAACAGAAGGGGCGTCGTGACACTCCCTCAGAATCTTGGACCTAATGTCCGGGATCTGTGGTACACAAATTTTGTCATTACGGAATAGTAAACCATTCCGAATCATCCACTGACCTCCTGCAGCCTGAATGGTAGACTGCACAGTCACCGAGTCTTGGTCAATCAATGAGCTCCCGTCCTGGATCTTCTGCCAAAATGGACCAAAATAACTATCAGTCCTGCAAAGCCCTCTCAATGACTGAAATAAGTCAGTAGAAATCTCGGTGAACGACAAAGTATTCACCTCTCTAATCCGACTAAGCGCATCTGCAATATTATTCATGGACCCTTTCCGATAACGGATCTCAAAATCAAAATCTTGCATTAACTCTGCCCAACGAGCTTTCCTTCCTCTCAAATCATCCGCATCACACACATACTTGATTGACTGATGACCTTTCAATAAGTCGGTCATCGATAGTGTGAGCTGAGAGTACTCCTGTACAGATTTCCTAAGAAAAACTACAAAACCGAGAAAAGAACGAAGTTGTTTCACTGTTCGCGGTATAGGCCAGTCCAAAACCTTCTGAACTCGGTCATAGTCAATGCTCAATCCATCTCTAGTGATCTTGTGTCCCAAGTAAATGATGTCGGTCATAAAGAACTCACATTTACTCAACTTAGCATATAGTCGATTCTGTCTTAAAATAGATAAGACAATCGTGAGGTGTCTGACATGATCCTCAAGAGTACGGCTATATATCAAAATATCATCCAGGAACACCACCACAAATTTCCCCAAATGTTCACGAAAAAGATCGTTCATCATTTGCTGGAAAGTGGCTGGAGCATTGGTTAACCCAAAAGGTAATACGAGAAACTCGTAATGGCCATACCTAGTCCGAAAGGCGGTTCTTTCGAATGCCTTTCATGAATACGTATCTGGTGATAGCCAGTACGCAAATCTATCTTCGAGAAATATTTCGCTCCTGCTAATCGGTCAATTAGGTCATCTGATCTAGGGAGAGGATAACGGTTCTTAATTGTCAGCTTGTTCAATCTTTTGTAATCTATACACATTCTCCAAGTATTGTCCTTCTTTCTCCTAAGCAACACAGGTGCACCCCAAGGTGATTTACTTGGACGGATCTGGCCCATCCTCAAATAATCTTCGAGTTGTTTAGCCAACTCATCTTCCTCAGCTTGGCTCATCCTATAAGGTGGAATACTCACAGGATGAGCACCAGGGATCAAGTCAATACGATGATCTACTGCCCGTTCAGGTGGTAAACCCGATGGCAATTCCTTAGGAAATACATCTTGAAACGAATCAAGTATCTACTGTAATTCTTTGCTTTCAAACACACTTAATTCATTCACATCCAATGAAGGAATGAGAAAAGAAGAAAGTGGAATCAATACACAATGGAAAGCGGTGTACAAAGAAGAATCCATTATATTTCCAAAATCAATAGTATTTACAAGAGGTCCCTGAGAGGGATGGATACAATCACCTAAAATACTATACTTGGTGTCCCTATGCTGAAAAGAAAAAATATGACTAGACCAATCTATCTGGACATCAAGAGTCTTAAACCACTCAATCCCTAATAACAAGTCTACATTTTCCAGATGCATAACATAGCATTCCAGAGTATCTTTGTAGTCCTGAATTTGGATTGGAAGCATCTCGACCTTGCGATCCCAAACTTGTCTGCCCGCAGGTAGACGTACCTCATAGGTATGGTCGCTGAGTGTCGTGTCAAGACTCAATTTCTGCACAAGTTTGTAATTAACAAAGTTATGCGAACTGCCAGGGTCTAAAAGAATGTGAATTTTATGGCCATTCACTTCTCCATAAACTCGGAGAAGATCATGCATGCCAAATACCTTAGAATTGAACAGACAATCAGAACAAGTACTAGGGCGAGAAAGTACAGTAATTGACGTACCTGTCAAAGACAACTGGTTAGCTGTCTTTGGTTTGGGTCCTGCGTTTGACTTGGTACCCTTTTGCTTCGGGCATTCATTACGCATGTGTCCTTTTTCTTCACAGATAAAACAACGTCCTTCCTTCTTGAGCTTCAAAGCCCTAAGGAGTCGTTTCTTCTTCGTTGGTGTCGAACTGGAATTCTTCGAAGGTTGGTCCGAAGACTTGCCTTCAGTCATGTTAGCCATAGGTGCGGAGAACTTTCTTTTATGCTTGTTCCCCTGCTCGGTAACGGGTTTTGACTTGGAAGAGACCATCGTATCATCATAGATACGAGCTGAATGAATGGCCTCGTCCAATGTTTTACATTTGTTATTTTTAACCTGTAATCGGTACGAGTCGGGTAAACCAGCTACGAAAAACCCCAACAGAGTAGTGGGATCCATCTTTGTAGCTTTCATCTGCAAGTCACGAAACTTCTGGAGGCAGACCTCATAAGTGAGGTGCTGCGAGGTCATGGTCAAAGCTGAAAACCGGGCAACAACATCATAATCATCCTCTTTTTTGAGGAATTCTTTCTTGAAAATGTCTTCAAATTGTGCCCAAGTCGTTGGCTTTGGGTTCAGTTCCTTCCACCAAAGCAAAGCTTTGCCAGACAGGAAACCTGCTGCTAACTGTATCTTCTTTCCATCATCATATGGATGAAACTGAAAGTGAACTTGCCACTTGTGTAGCCAAGTGTCCACGATCTCCTTGGTTCGCTGCTTTTGCTCGCCCCCGAACGGTTCCGGAGTAATATTGGGGCCTAAAGCAGAAGCCAAGGTATCCATTCCCGAGAAAGTAGAGAGGGTAGTGGTCAAGAGAGCGATGGAGTTCTGCAAAGCCTGCATCTGGGCTGCGATTTGTGCCTGACGTTCCGCCGAAGAAGCTTCGAGAGCTACTTTGAACTCTTGGAAATCTGATTTTGACACAAACTCGTCAAAAAGATCGGCATCAGTGCCTTCCGTAGCCGGCAAGCCTTCGTGTTCCACGAGGGGCTCCAACTCTGATTCTTGGGTCGACATCATGAAGAGGGTACGTGGAGAGAGAATTCAATCTTTGCACAATGAAAGTGCAAGCAAACTCGAGAGCTTGAGAGCTTGAAAACTTGAGAACTTGAGAACTCGAGAGATGTGTGGCAAGAAGCCCACGTGAGGGGGTTTATAAAGGTTTCCCAAAAGCCAAAAAAAATCTTGAAAAGCTATGCTTAGCTTTTACTTTAGCTTTTGTGTTTTTTTTTTCTTTTTTTTCTTGAATAAATATATATATATATATTTTAATATATATATATATGGATATATATATTCGCTTTTAAAAAAAAAAAACATCTTGAAACCTTTGAGAGGGGGGGGTTCTTTTAAAATTTAAAAAATTTTAACCTCCCCTAAAAAAAAAACAAAAACGAAAGCATTAATTTTTTTTAAAAAAAAAAAAACGTAATGCTTAACTTGTTTTTTTTTTCGCTTCCCTCCAAATCGGCTGCGCCTGGATTAGCCCGCCGGCGCATGCTGTCGTCACCCACTGCCGGCGCATGGTTTCCTGCCGGCCCTGCGCTTCTCGCCAGCGTGCTTTCGCCAACCGTCGCCTGCGACAACCCTGCGTAGGTGTGGTCACCCGTCCACGTGCGCCTGGGCACTGCCTGGGTTGGATGTGCAGGCCCGGCCTGGGCGCTGCTTGGCTGGTTGCGCTGCCTGGCTGGAGCGCCTGCGTAGGCCTGGGCTGGCCTGGGCGCCTGCCCGCTTGGCCTAGGCCCCTACATGGGCTGGCTGCCTGGCCACGTAGGCCCATGCGCCTGCCTGCAAGACCGCCAACAGCAAACTAGCGTCTCCCGCCAGTGCACTAATCTGGTCGCCTGCAAGCAATTCAACACTTCTCTCATGCGCTCTCTCTCTCATGCGCCAAAAAACATCGAAAACAACGTGCTTTTTCGCTCTCTTTTTTTTTTCAGTTCTCTCTCCCTGCAGTTCATGCGTATGCACAACAATTCACCTCTTCTTTGCAAAAGCAATCAACCCTATTAAAACTACCATCTTCCATCAACATGGGGTTCTTTGATGAAGAAAAAACACATACAAATTCTGAAAACTGCAGTATGCACAGAAAAAACAGCAAGCTTTTTTTTTAACACATACCGTTCTTCGACCTCTTCTTCTCTACCTACCGACTTGCTCGTTCACGAGGTATGCTCTGATACCACTGTCAAATCCCCACGGATCCCCTCGTGATCGATCTTGGTTCGAACTCGAATCCTGCAACAAACGAACAACAAACAAGCAAGGGGGTGCAGGCCTGACTCACCTCCCAACCATGACAGCCGTGGGCGAGCCCACAGTCTTGGCTGTCCCCACCGAGCCACGAGCTGAGCTAACTAGGTTGACGTACCGACCAATCTCCTCCTCGTGACGTCCCATACCGCCACGAAGCTACCCTCGCGGGCCTCGAGATCGCTGCCGGCCTCGGCTGCATAAAGCAGGTGCACGTTTGCACTAGATCCAGGCTCCAAGACCATAGAGCTCTCACAAACTCGCGAGACTCTCTATATTCCAATAACTAACCTTGGCCACCCTTTTATAGGCTCTTGGCCGGTCATCGGGCGTCCACACTTGGCCGCCCGCCCGTCCATACTTGGGTGCCCGCCCGTTAGTATATCCCTAACTCTGCTTGTCAATCAACCTGCCTAGTTCCAAGCTTCCCCAAGCCTCGAAACTAGTCTTGCATGCGTATAGCACACGGTAGATACCCACTGTGCACATGACAAGCATAGATGCCCCAAATCATCTTTGATGGGATCCCCAATGACTGTAGGCGTTGGAAGAGTCTCTCTCGTGGCCTCGTGTCAAATGCTTTGCGGAAATCCACAAAGCAGCAGTATAATCTCTTCTCCCGCGCCCTAGCCTGGTCAATCAGACATCTCAGAGTGAATATATGGTCAATAGTGGAGAAAGCTCGTCGGAATTCAGCCTGCCCTGGTGCTCGCAATCCCTCCTTCTCTGCATATGAGCTCAACTCTGCCTCGAGCACTGCGCCAATGACCAATCATGATAGTCCTGTAGTTGCTGGGGACTAGCATGTCTCCAGCTTTGTGGAGAGGCATGGTGGTGTGCATAGTCCACTCAGCTGGTAGGCCCTCCACTAGTGCCCTATTAAAGAGGTGAGCAAGGGTCCCAGTGTGTCAGCTGCATAAATAAGATGCTCACTCTGTATACCTGTGTGGTCAGCCGATCTCCCATGCTGTAACCAGCGGATAGCTCTCTCTACCATCGAGGCGGTAAAGAAAGTAGAGGTGGTAGGGTGGGATTCCTGTGGCTATGGTATGGGTGGCTGCTGAGGGATATGGTAGAGGCTCTTTGCATATGTGTGCCATGTGTGTGGATCCTTAATCGGGGTACGAGGGCGAGGTTCTCTCATCTTGCGCCATGCAGTGGCTGCATCTCTGTGCACGCCTCTTACGGCGTGTGAGGACCCTCATCTGTCGACTCGCCTGTCTCTGTGTAATGGTCCCCAGTGCTCTTTGGGCACGGAGGTGTCTATATAGCTCTCTGCACTCATCATCATACACATTGATTTTGATTGATGTGTTGAACCTTCACCAAGTACATGCTTTTGTAGGCTTGAAGCCTTATCTTTTGACCCATAGAAATCACACATTGAACTGATGACACATGGCATACTTATCCTATCCACACATAGGGGGTGTTCACACCTACTAAGCCCCGATCCCAACCGGGGTAGGGAGTGGAGAGAGATGGTTCATTTGAAGATCATGTGAATCAAACCAATTGATAATGCGGGAGTACCAAGACCCACTCTGCCCTCATGCAAGTTGTTTGGATGACTCAAGTGCCAATTCCGGAGGCGATCTCTATCGAGAGTACAGACAGTATATGTATGTGATAGTCTGAACCATGGCATCTAGTGTCAGGTGCGAGCATCATCATCATCAGCATAAGCATCAGGAAGGGCATGGGAACCCAGTTTGCAGCCATAAGGAGCAACCAACCAGCAGTCGGCAGCCCATACTGTACTCAGGCAGCAGGCAGTCAGGCGCCAGGGTGAATGGCCAACACATGGGCAAACATCTGGAATTGCTCAATCTGCCCCCAGAATGGAGCATCATACCTCACGAGGCACAACAAGCCAGAAGGTGTCAAAGAGCCAACACTTGGTAGTAGGCTCCTGAAAGTGACCCTGGAAGCACTCTCTCCATGCAGGCCAGGGGTGCCTATCCTCTTGCCAAGTGGGCCCGGGCAGCTGGATGCATGGTAAAAATTGGGCTAGTGAAAGCAACCTTATGAGGTACACACATGATCTGACAAGCTCAATCTCATCACCTTTGAATGTGAAGGACTGGCTGGCTGTGACCTGATATGAGGTATCAAAGAGCATGACCTTGGTTTACCAAGATTCACCATGAGTTCCCTCTCATCACAAAAGGCGTGTAAAGCATCCAAGTGTCTCTGCAATCCCATGGATGAGTCTGAAATTAGGACTACGTCATCTGCATATGAAGATTAGGTGCCATCGTAGGGAGACTGGGCCAGTCGTGAACACAGCTGTGCCTCTCAATCTATTGATGAAATCAGAGATCTCATCAATATACAGCCCTGTTTGACCCCGACGGTAGTACTTATCTCGGTTCTCACCTGAAAGGCCTTTAGGCCCAACCCCTGCGATCATTGACTCGAATAGTGGTATCACACACCACATGATCTCTGGTGGGAAGTGAAGTTCCTGCAATCTCGGGACTGAATCAAAGGCCTTCGGAAAGTCCATAAAGCAACGATAGAGTCGCTGCCAGTGTTTCCTTGTCTGTTCAATAATGTCCCTGAGAGTGAAGATGTGGTCCACTGATGAGTATTTTTTTATAAACCCGCCCTGACTGATTATCTGTTTAAGCATGTATGTATGCTTGATATCCAATGTTGTACAATTTGTAACTCATTTTATCTTCTTGCTTTTTGTAGGAGAACGCGGCCTGGTCTGACTTTTTTCAAATTGTCACAATTTTTCTTATGTGGCTTAATTGGGTAACTCTTCCAACACAATTTGATCTACAGCAATAGTTTGCATTATCAAGCAATGTGAAGGGTGCATGCATTTGTCCCACCACTTATGAAACCGTCTTATTTTCTTGTTTGGCAACGGGTGATAGTCTAGATATCTAATGATGCCTTGGCTTAGCAACTTGGATCCTTAAAGAATTGTGTGCTCTCATCATACTTATTGATGTCTTGGTGTGGCCAATTGGATACTTGAAGTGTTGCACTACATAGTTGAGGCTGGGTGCCTGCTTCATACCCTAATGGCCTCTGTTTGTGTGCAGAATTTGCATCAACCAAACTCTTTTTCTTGCCGGTCTCTACTACACATCAGCAACATTCGCTGCCACTGTGCAGAATTTGACACCTGCATTGACCTTTGCAATAGCTGCATCACTCGGGTAAGTGTTGGCTTTAAGCTTTCCAAAGCTCATGTATATGGTAGTAACAGTTTGGCTACTGGCTTGCGTCACATCAAGCTAGCCGTGGTCAGGGTAAGTCTGCCTTTTGCCTCTAGTGAGGTAATTTAGTTGTGCATGCTAAGGTAGACATTCTTGCATACATAGAACCTGCACCAATGCTTGTACTTTGATGCCATGAGTAGGAGCTTCGCATAGTGGAGTTCATGGCACAAGGTTTTGTGGGTGGACTTTCGTAAGTCAAGGTTGACCTCCCTTCTTGTGAATCAATGTGCACATTGTATAGTATTTGTGACCGGGGCTTTGACATCTGCCTGGCTTTGTGGTTTCCAGCATAGAGAGGATACGAATTAAAAGGAGAGAAGGCCAGGCAAAGGCCTTGGGAGTACTCATAGGTGTGGGTGGAGCTATGCTGATTGCCTTGTATAAGGGTCCTTCAATTGTGACAGTTCCAGGATCCTTCTTTCAAAGCCACCCCATGGTCCAGAACCGGTTAACACTTGAAACTTCCTCATTTGTATCCTGGCAGTTAGGGGTTCTTTGTCTGCTTGGCAACTGTGCAACATGGGCCATTTGGTTTATCTTACAGGTAGAGAAGCTTGTGCCCTTCTTGTTCTATTTAGAACCATCAGTCCTGGTGTTAACGTTTCATTGAAGTGTGAGGCACATGTGCCACTTCTCTCATGGCTCATTGCCCCCTGTCACCTTACTGACATGTGCAGAACCCAGTTCTGAGAGATTATCCTGCTCAATTATCTGCAACAGCATTCACTTACACCTTTGGAAGCATTCAACTTGCTCTTATTGCCATGTGTGTAGCGAGAGACCTTGACACATGGGCTGCGACACTCTACTCTGACTTGCCTGCTATTTTGTATGGGGTATGTGGTACTGCTATCCTGCTGCAGTTCAATGAAATGGTTGAGCATATTTAGTTAAGGTCATCTGCGGTATTAGATTCACTAATTTTGAAGCCAAATCCACCACCTTGCTGATATGAATGCAGGGCCTTGTGGCCTCGGGGGTGGCAATGACTCTGCAGGGGTGGTGTGCCTATCGAGGGGGTCCTGTACTTGTTGCTGCATATCAACCACTTCAGACAATTCTAGTAGCCATACTGTCCTCTCTATTTTTACAAGAAACTTTCTACCTGGGAAGGTGAGTAGGAATGTATTTATATCATGAACATGTTTGCAAGGCAATCTAACCTAAGTACTGATCAGCTGGAACCTAGTTGTCTGCAGCTTGCTAGGTGGATTCTTCATCATAATTGGTCTTTATCTTGTTGTATGGGGAAAATCGAGGGAAAGAAGGGATGTCATACTTGCAGAGAGTATCAAAGATTTCCCCATTTATCAACCTGCGTTGATTAGCTCTACGGAGGCTGAAGAGGAGCTTTCAGAACCCCTTCTCAATGGAGTATCAACTTGCAGGTCTTCTAATGAACCTTAAACCTGGGGTCTGCGTAGCTCCTTTATATGCAAGCCAGTTGATGCAACTAATCTTGTGCATTTTCACTACCATATCATACTTCCAGCTTGAACCAAGTTACAGTAAGCAGCAAACAGGTGGAGATTGTTGCTGGACACCCTGGTAGACGGCGTATGTACAGCCATCATCTGAAGAAATGGGGTTTATAATCACTTAGGATGAATTCAGTCCATTGAATTTTTAGGTGGTTAAGAAGCTGCAAACCCTTATGTTGATGTGCATCGATAACACTCTTCTTGTAAGACCATGAGACAATTTTTTATGAGAAGGGTGTTTAGTTTGCTCAGGCAGGAGTCCAGCCATGGCTATAGATTTCGAAGTAATCATGAAAGCAGAGGGAAGCTTTCAGCTACACTTAGCAGATTCTACAAAGTAAAGTTGTGACATATAGTTTTGTGGAATGTTTATCTTGTGAATGCTTATAAAAGTCCAGAAATAAAAATCTACAGGTAAAAAGGGCATGGCTCACACTTACATAAGGGGTGGACATCTTGAGCACCACTCATAGCACCATGCATTGAGGTTGAAGGCAGTCTCTGAATGCTGGGGATAAGATTCAGAGCTCTTCTTCTTGTCTTTCATACCAAATGAAACCACTCATTCCGTATCTTCATTTGTGGCGTAGAAAGTTCTCTTTTGTTTTAGAGTTCTCGAGATCGATGCTTAAACAAAAACTATCCTACCCCATATATTGACATAAACAACAAGTATGAGCTGCACAATTCATATGCTAGTTTCGGTTTGTACGACGGCTGAATACAGTGATACAGTATGAATAGAATCGATTGCTGCGAGCCAATACAGGGTGGTTGCCTTGGTGGCAGTCCGCAATTTTGGCTCCCGAGGTGGGGCTAGCTTGCTTGCAAGGCGGTCCTACGAGCAGGCCCCACCTTAGGCGATCTTAGATGTCTGCTAGCCATAAACATCCCATGGGTAGGTGATAGGAATAGGAAGTTAGAGAGGTAGGTGACAGGGCTAATTGTGGCCCAGGTTGTGATGGTGAATTCTTGACCAAAATAATTTTCCATCTATATGAAAGTAATGCAGGGGACACCAGATATCATACATACACTGCTAAATGTATGGTGACTTGATAGATGTTAGTTGGGTCCTTGAATGACAAAAAGTTGAAGATTCTCATATGATGAAGGCACAAGATTGGCCTTTCTGTATATTGTATCAAATTGCTTCAGTTTCTGCAATAAAATTGCAGCATGTTGCCATGTGTGAATTCCCTTGAGGCACTCCTAAAGTACGGTAACTGAGTTGCACCTTTAAGCACTTTAGCTGGATGGCAAAATTCCAAAGAAGGGACTAATTGGTGAGAGCAAGCAGCAGAAATGTGTAATAAAAGTCTCATGATGCAGATGGTAGAGGTCAAAGGTAGTTGATAGTACGAAGGTGACAAATTTATAATAGAGCAAGAAGAGAACAAGTGCAATGGAGGATTTTGGATGGATATAAATGAGGGTAAAACCTAAGGGGGAAAAAATAAGAGAAGCTAGCAAAGTGAAGTAAGAGATGTTAAATCACGGTGAATGTTTTGCAACAGAAGTTGATGAGCTATTTGTCATTAAAATTAGAGTTGTTGAATGTATTGGGCTTGGTTATTTGATGTTAACTAGGTTGATGTCTATCTTGGGAAAAGCATTGGTTGCTATAGTTGTAGCTTTACTGTTGTGATGGTTTAGATGGCAGTTTGGTGGCCTACCCATTCTGCTTCTCCTTGGTGACACGAGTTGCACTCAACACGTTATGTTTGAACATTAATCATCCTATTCTTCTTCTCTATCCTCTCTGCTTGTCCTACAATCTCATGTAAACTAGGATGGACATGGCTCTTTGTTCGAAACTTGTTCCTTGAAAAGCAAAAGTCCTCATCAAGAAGTTTTTCGTGTGCTGAATGGTCTCCAAGACATGCAACATTCTTTTTGTATGTAAAATAGTTTCCATGGTTGGGAATATGTTACTAAAAGCAGCTCTTCTGATTTTAGTGAGAAACACCACTGTGAAAGGAAAAATTACTAGACTTGGTGCCATCTTCTTGGTTAGCTGAACACATTGGTCTCTTTATTTTTGGTGTTGCTAGGCAACACTTGTAGCTAATAATGTGCCTTGCATCAGCGTGACTCTTAACAGGCTAGAAGGCTGCTCATGTTTGCAATGGTTGTTAGGGGACTTATGGTAGTGCCAAGCTCCCAACTTGTTAGTGGTTGAAGCTACACGTCTCGCATTACCACTCCATTGCCACATTGTAGTGGTCCTCGATTTGTGTGATATGGAGCAATGGTGGGCTATGTGGGTACCAACACTTGCAAAACATGCACACATCCACAAATAGTACACCAGAGCTCACAAATCAAGAGAACAAGAAGGTAAGCTCTAGTTTGGATGATGGGAAGGGTGCTTGTGCTGTGAAACTAGTATATACAAGGTGGTTTCGGCTCATAGATTTGTGCATTATAAGAGCTCAGATCTCCATTATCTTTCATCTCATTAAGCACCTATTGCGAGAAAATACCAAAGTTGTGCCATTGTACTTAAAAAAATATAGCTATAATTGTACTTAAAAGAATATAGCTCTAATTCCAAAGACTAGGTAATGTTACCTTCTAGCTCGAATTTCATCCTTGGAATCAATTAAGAGCATTTGTCAAAAAAATTGAAACATAGGGTGCAATGGATTAGCATGGTATGGGCGACTAAAAGTGCATCTCAAACATGTCTTCAAATGTTATGAGACAATGTTTGACTAGGAATCTTAACTTGTAGAACTACGATTGCACTAGGTCCTTTGCTGAGATTGAAGGTGACGCAATTTTTGGTGTTGGATGCTTTGCCAAAGTGTTTGGGACTGATATGAGCAAGATGAAGAATCTGATAGTAGCTTGTATTGCCAGATTTGGTACAAGCTTGAAGTCGTCGATGAAATTCGATATCCACTGCATTATCTTGTCTTCTTCAGTTTCTTGTTGGGAAGTTGAACACCATGCTCAACTCATTTTCTCTGAGTTCCTTGAACTCTTTCCAACCAATATCTATAGTTTTGAAAGTGCTGCAGCCCCTATCTTGCTTGTAGGCTTTAATGTTCCCTTTGTGGCCTCCTTGATTTTTCTATGGCTTTGTCCAATCTGTTTTTGACAGTTTTCAAGTTAGCTAAGATCTCTTTCTCCTCCTCTTCCTCTTGTGATGTTGTTTCCTTGCATATAAGCCTCAATGACAGAAGTTTTCCCTCTCCAATCGCTCTCACATCACTTCTCTTTCAATCTCCCTTCTCTCACATCTTTCTAATAACTCAATCCTCTCTTATAGTTCACTCTCCCATAGCCTCCTACTCCATTGCCTCTTATGATTGTTGCTCAAAGAATGTGTGATCGATTACAAAGTAAAAAAAAATTGACAAACATATGTAGATATGCTTGATGTGGAAGGTTCACACTTGTTCAATGCCCACATTTTAGTCTAGTTCTCTATTATAAGGTCTACAAAATAAATAACCCTAGGCCTTTTAAGCATTCCCTAGTGCCATCACAAAATTTTATTGCTATACATTACGCGTTAATTGATAGATAAGGCCAAAACGATTTTCCATAAAAAAGCAATCTGTTTCTACACTTTTGTCATTGAAAACCCATCCTTATCGATGTGGATGCTCAAACCACCTCAATTTGTTGAATCTATAGTGTGAACACTTCCCTTTGGCGCGTGTTTATTTATGGCGTCCGTAAGCTTAAATTACTCTGCCAAAGCCTCGGAACTTGCCCAAATTTTGTTCATGTGCTACCTTTAGCATCTCAGTGTGCGAGGTCATGCACTTATGCCATGGGCATTTTTGTCCCACTGGGTTTCTCCCATGGCCATCCAGGTGTGAATGGGCCCCTTAGGGTTAGCTACTGTGTGTAAGCACCTTACTCACATTTTAGGCTTGCTTGCTCATTTGTACTTTCTCTTTGTACTTATAGAGAGTTTTTATCACTCTCTTTTGAGCTTGCCATTCTCCCTCACACTCTACACCCTTGTGTTCTTATCTTTGAACATTGTGTGTGTGTGAGTTCAACAGCTCTCCATTCTATGAGATCCAATAGTGGTATTAGAGCAAAGTTTTTCCATAGCTTTGTTTTTTGACTTTTTCCATACTGTGTGCAAGCTTCCATAGCTTATGTTTAAGCATTCAATAGCTTGTTTCAATTGGTTCATTAAAGCTTTCATTAAAGTATACTACACAACTTTACAAGCTTTCCATAGCTTTTTGCTCCAATCGTCTGATTCAACTTTTTCAATTGTTCGATTGATGACCTTCAATCATCCGATCGGTGATTTTTCAATCGTCTGATCGATCATCTCCAATCATCCAATCCAAGATTTTCCTATCATACCTCTCGGATTGTCCATTTTTGCAATCATTCGATTTCACTTTCTTTAATCGACGATCCAGAAGTCCAATCGACGATTCCTCCCAATCCAATCAGCAATCCAATCGTTCAATTCTTTATCTCCAATGATTGAAGCCTCAAATCAATGATCTAACTGAGATTTCTCAATAGCTTTCTAGTGAGTTCAATAGTAACTGTTGACTTCAATTGAAGCTTTATTTCAACATCTTTCCTTTCTAGCAATCAGGTATGGCCACCAACAACTCTGTAAATGATTTGTTTGGTATTCTTTCCAAAGAGGGTAAATTAGATGGGTCAATTTTCTCCCTATGGAGTTTTATGGTAAAAAATGTCCTTGTTGCAAAGGGCTTATAATAGGGGCATGTCAGTGTGGTGAGAGGACCCGCCCTGCTACAATTTCTTTTGCTACTCCTCAAAGGGGTCAGGGCGGCCGACAAATCCAATAACAAGTTCCTCAAATTACTGCTGAACAAAAAAGATGGATTCTCATGATGCTCAAGATTTGGCATTGATTGCCTTGTCAGTTAAAAGGTCTATTGTTTCACACATTTTCTCTTGTAGGAGATCCATGCTTGCTTGGAACACTCTAGAAGTTATGTATCATGCTAAAAATGATGCAAGGATTGTGTTAGGACCTAGACATGTGGTAACATGTGGGACGCGTGTGCACTATTACGTGGGATTTACATGCTAGTAATGCGTGGGACACCACGCGGATGTTGTGTGGGAAAACTATTGCACAGTATCACTTATAGTAATAAGTGTGAATGGGTAACGTTCGTGGGTGACGGTTGTAGGCCAAAGACCTAGTGATGTGTAGCATGTGGGTACCAGTGGGGACATAAGGGGGCATGTGGGTATGGTGTGTAGTCGGGAAGGTATACACTGGATGCTGGTGGTCACTGGTATATATAATGGTTGGGTGGTTAAACTTGGTATGCCAAGCTAGGTTTATTTTTGCTATTCTTAAGTTCGTCTTCTTCTCTCACGTTTTTTGCATGAGGCTAGATACAAAGACCTTGGTTGCCTTGCATGGAGGTCTTACATTTGATATCAGAGCTTAGGCCTTTGGTTCGTGGCTATGGGGGAAGACCTTGAATAGATATGAGCTTGTCTTTGTTGAGATTTGAGGTGACATGAGAGCTACAGAGAATGAGAATTGTCCCACATGCAAGAGAAAAGCCAAATTGTACTCTCCTCATATAAAAGGGGAACATTTTAAGCAATGAAAATATATCACTTGCACTTATCTCAAGTCTCTTTATGTATCCAAGCTAATTCATCTTCGTGTCTAATTGTACTTGAGTGTATCTTAATTAGCACACACACTCATTATGAGTTTCTTCATTTCTATCCACCTTAGATTAGTGTTAGGTAAATGTTTTATCATTAGGAGAGCTTAATCCATGATTCTCAACATGGTCTCAGAGCCTAGGTCTAGCTCTCCTAGCTTAGCTTAGTTGCAATTTTCTATCAAGTGATTATCTTGAGGTTAGGGAAAGTTTAAGCATTGGATTGAAGGTTATTTAACTAGATCATCTTTAATTTCTAGCTTAGTGTTCTATCTTTTAGGTTTAGCATATGTGCCTGTGAGAGAGAGAAAGAGATGTTTTTTGAGGGCATAGAGAGAAATAGAGCTTTAAACCATTTGATTGTTTAAGTGCTCAAATCCACATTAGTAGAAAGAGAGCGATATTTTGTAAGGGAAGTAGACACTACTATTGAAGCTAAAAGCTCAATTGGTAAGACCCTTCTTAGCATGACAAAAAGCACGAAAGGCATAAGTATATTCATTGGGAAATCATCACACATTTTGGAAAGCATACTTTGCCTATTCACATGGGAAATCATCACACATTTTGGAAAGCATACTTTGCCTATTCACATGGGCTGGCACAAGCATCGCCAATGCAATCTTCATTGACTTAAAAAAAATCACCAAGAATATGTAACGCTTGCAAGCGACCAAATGAGCACACTAACATGTGTTTGTGTGAAAGAGAAGAATACAACTCTTGTAAAAACACCGCAACCAAATGAGTATGCGGGCGTATGTGTGCAACCAAATGAGTATGCGGACATATGTGTGCATAATCAAAGCAAATGTGCATACACATCTAGCATAGGCATGTCTCTAGCTCTAAAAATGTCCTCTAAAAACATTTTATGCCCTATCTGTGGCACTAATGATGTAGCCAAGGTAGAAGAAATAGCTAAAATTTGTAACCCTACTCTTAGAAGAGACCTCTAGGTCTCAAAGATAGGTCAAGTCTCTATCATCAAGGAGGGGTGTTGAGATTTGAGGTGACATGAGAGCTAGAGAGAATGAGAATTATCTGGAATGCAAGAGAAAAGCCAAATTGTACTCTCCGTATATAAAAAGGGGACATTTTAAGCAATGCAAATATATCACTTGCACTTATCTCAAGTTTTTTTTATGTATCTAAGCTAATTCATCTTGGTGTCTAATTGTATTTAAGTGCATCTTAATTATCACACACTCATTATAAGTTTTCTTCATTTTTATCCACCTTAGATTAATATTATGATGAGTATAGGATTAATATTATGATGAGTGTAGAATTAGTTTGCCATTATGTAGATGTTTTATCATTAAGAGAGTTTGATCCATGATGCTCAACAGTCTTGAGCTTGCAGAAGCAGAAGCATGGAGATCCACCGCAGTTTGTCAGTCATCATTGCTGTAGTTTGCGCGGCAGTGTCTACATCCGTCCATCAGTCCGCTGCAGCTCGTCCGTCATCGTTGCTGTAGTTTCCCCCGCCGTTTCGACATCCGTCCATCAGTCCGCTGCAGTTCCATCCGTCCGTTTGTTGGTCGTTTCCGTCAAAGTTGCCGTTGACCCACCTGTTTTGCCGGCTGTCAACTGTATGCGTTGTGGCTAAGGTACAAGCCTTTGCTTGTGGTATCCCTCGCAGAAGTAACTGTCCACGTCAGCCGCAAGCCGATGCCCACTCCATCACCTTTGTCCGTCCAACCGCCAGCGCAGCGTGTAGCCATTTAAAAAAAAAGAAGGCTTATTTCACAGAAAGAAATTAAGCTCTAAGGTCTTCTTTCAAAGGTACTTGGAGGTGGTTCGTACGCGAAGGTCTCTACAACAGAATTTCTTCTCGCTGGCCTGTTTCTCACAGCAGTTGGCCCGATCTACGCTGGAAAAGTTCACTACGGCTTTGGTCTTCATCGGCTTCGACATTTATGCGACCAAGGGGCTCACTTATCCCTACTCTTTATATTTTCCTCTGTTCACTGCTTCTTGCATATTCGTGTGATTAAAAATGGATTCCAACAAGTGGCCCATGCATGATAGATCATGATACATTGAAGTATTTTTGTAACCAGCCAAATTTAAGAGGCTAAAGCATTTTTGTAACCAGCCGGATGATTTAAGAGGTTGTCAGGTAAGATGGGCTGAATTGATGCAAGATTTTCACATGGAAATCTTGTATAGACGAGGAAAAGAGAATGTCATTGCCGATGCATTGTCTCGTATAATGTAGTAGATGAGTTTCAGTATAGTCGAGAACGAGATTATTCATAGAATACGTGAAGCTCAATGGATGGATCCGTATGTTCAATCATTATGGAATAAGGCTAGCCAAGTAAATGAGGAATCAGCTCCATCTGATTTATTGTTTGGTAAACATAGATTTACCATTGAGAAGGGAATTCCCAAGAGGAGCGGCAAGGTATGAGTTCCAGACTTAGATAATTTGAGGGTATTAGTGACGCGAGAATGTCACGATAGTCCATGTGCTAGGACATCTAGGAATAAAGAAAACAATTGAGCTCATTAGACATTTTTACTGGTGGGCCACAGTTAAAGAAACATACTAATCATTATGTGACACATTGTTTACAGTGTTAGGTTACTAAATTCAAGCGTGTGAAGTCACTTGGATTGTTATATCCCTTGCCTATTCGAGAGAGAAAATGGTAGAGTATTTCCATGGATTTCATTATGGGTTTACTGAAAACCAAGAAAGGTTATAATGCTATCTTTGTTATTGTGGATAAATTATCTAGGATGGCACATTTTGTTCCTACTATGAAGCTCCGTAAGTAGCATAATTATTTATTGCCAATGTGTTGGATAGAGATCCGTGGTTTTACAAGTAATTTTTGGCCGCATGTTTTTAGTAAACTTGGTATGCAACTTTGCATGAGTAGCGGTGATCATCCACATAATACTGATGGTCAGACTGAGAGAGTCAACCAAGTCTTGGAGGATATGTTAGAGAATGACATAGCGATTGGGAAAAGTATTTGCCTTTATTGGAGTTAGCGTATAATTTGCGTAAGCATTCCTCTACAAACTTTTCTCCGTTTGAATTGAATTATGGGTATAATCCATTGATGTTATACGGACAGTTGGATTACCTCAGAAGACACCTAGTGCAGCTGAATTTCTGCCTCAAATACAGTTAAATTTAGCTAGATCTTGAGATTATTATTGTCGGGCTACTACGCTAATCCCAAGAGGATAGCTTATTCTTTTAATAAAGAAGGGGAGAAAGTGTTTCTACTTGTTCCTTAGAGAACTGAGACACTTTGTCTTGGTAAATCTACTAAGTTGTCGCCTAGATATTGTGGACCATGGACGATTTTGAAACAAGTCGGAGATGTAGCTTATAAGTTAGACTTACCACCACAAGACTATCGTGTCCACCCAGTATTTCATGCAAGTCGATTGAAGCGTTCTCTTCGCAACAATGATAATTTAGTTGGTATGATTGCTTTGTAAGAACCTGATCAAGAAGATCATGGACTAGAATAGATCCTGGAATGAAGAGAAACGATTGCAAAATCGTACTCTTCGTGAGTTCCTTATAAAATGGAAAGGACATATGTCCCTTGATAGATGCAACGCGGGAAACGGAGTTTCAGTTTCGAAAGCGTTATCCTCAATTTGTAATCAAGGACGATGATTCCTAAAAGGGAGAAAGAATGTTACGACCCTTACACATTGTGAGGAGAATCCTGAGCCCCATCCAAACACAGTGTATAGGTGTATATAATGTATATAAGGTGGTGTGAAGTGGATCCAAGGTAGCAAAGGCAACGGCATGGAGGCCAAGTGTATTTGCGTAGGTGCGCAAAACGAAAAAAGAAATAGCATGGGTGAACGAGCAAGCTAGGCAGCAGTGCAACGTTCCAGAAGAACAAAGGTGGAAACGCGTTTATGAAGTACAAAATTTGGAAGTTTTTGGGATGCAGTGCAAGAGGGGTGGCTAGAGAGACCACTGGAGAGAGAGAGAAAGAGAGAGGGACTGCAATGGAGAGGTCTTGCAAGTTTGTTTACTTTTGCTAAAGGTTGCAGGCTGGAGATCTTGCATATGTTGAAGAGGTCACAGAGAACAATGTAGTGTGAGGTTTGGTTGGATCAGAGTAGAGGGAGAGCTGAGGACCAGAAGATCAAATTAGGAGGTGTGTCCCCCCTAGGATCTCCGTGTAGCACCTCTGTTAAAGACTTTGTTCAATCCAGTACTCCTCAATTGTAGCTGCTGAGTGTTAGCTAAATGTTGTTTTCTATGAAGTTTTAAGTTGTTTGGATAAAGATGTTGCTAAGGTCTATCAGTGGAGGACCCCAAAAGTTTTTTTGTGTTTTCTTTTTTTCCTTTGAGCCCCAAGTCTCAGGGATGTTGAGATTGTCGGGTTTTGATTCAATGAAGAATAGAGTGTGTGGAGATTAAGTTTTGTGTGAATTGATAAGATTTTGTGCTATGATGCTATAATTGTGTTGTTTTGATTGAGAGGAACATTTATGAGTACAAATCTATAGACTGTGGTGTCAGAATTGAGTCATCCACCTTCAATTAAGAGGTTACAGAGTCAGACTGAGTCAGTTAAACATCAAATCTTGTAGAAGGTGAGATCTAGTCTTTTTTGGTTAAGAGGAACCTATTTGGGATTTGGTCTGACAATCAAGGCTGTCAGTAATCAGTTTTGAGTTGTGGGTTGAAGGTGTCTCAGAGTCAGTAGGCAGTGAGCTACTGCTATGGGTTTGTTGTGTTGGGTGTCTTGGTGAGTTTTGAGGTGTCTGATAGTACAGTGGTGTCAGAGGACACTCTGTGAAGAGTTCTGAGTCAGCTAAATCAGTCGTGTCAGCTAGGTTAGATCTGAGTTAGTAGGCTATCAACAGAGAGTAGCTGACTGGTTCAGAGAGATTTGGAGGGTAAGAACTTGAGATTAGTTGATGTTGGAGGAGGGTTGGAGATCCAGGAGAGCATTTATCTGATTAGGGACAAGTGGAAGATTTCTGAGTCAGATTTTAGTCACTTGTGTGTGAGTTGGGATGTATTCAGATCAGCAGATGTCAGCAGAAGGTCCGAAGAGCATCAGAAAGGTGTTCAACGAGGTTCTTGGGTGGTGGAGGTATTGAGTTTAGTTGAACCTAGAGGACAATGAGAGAGCTAGGAGGACTATCGGATTGAAGTCAACATCAGCCCTCCGGATATCAGGTTAGCAAACGGATCAGCTCTATGAGTTAGCTAGGAGCTGTTTTGGTCAGTTGGGTGTCAACTGAGGCTTATAGGTGGAAGATCAGTGCTTTTTGAGGTCACGTATGACTTGAGAGGACAACTGGAGGAGTCAGATGGGTTAGATTGGAGATTTTTGAGGTCTTCGAAGGTGTTAGCAGTTGGAGGGCTGAGGACAGGGGCAGGGTTGATTGGTGCCCTAGGAATTGGGATCTTAGTGTCCCCAAGTTTTGATCCCTTTACGTTTTTTTCCTGTCCATCACCTAGTAACCTCACATGCTTTGGTGCCCCGACTGAGGATCATAAGGTTCTTGTTTAGGGTCTTGATTTCCAGGTAGGAAACCTCTTGGGAGTCATCTCAAGCCTTTTTGATGTGATCATGGACTGCCCAAAGTTTAGGGGAGTTGATGGAGAGGATCCAACTTGATTTCTGAGACATGTGTAGCTGTTTTATCTTTTGAGTAATCGAGATTGTGAAGTGGAATGGTTGAAGGTATTTCCTTTGTTTCTTGAGTACTGCGCATGCATGTGGTTTGCAAGAATGTTGACTCCAATTGAAGCTTGGAGGAAGGTAGATGTGTGTATGCATGATGATGATGAATGTGTAAGCTGATTTTTCGCAGAGATTTAAAAATGCATGGCATTCATGGGAGAGAGCAATTATGCATGCTAAAGAGATGTCTTTGCGTGAGTTGTATGGTGCTTATATGAAGATGATCAAGTTGTAGACATTGATTAGTTAGTTGAGCCGCCTTGTCTTGGAGGAGAAGCTGGAATATAAGAGACCTAAGAGCTTGACAGAAGCTCTTGAGATTGCTTGTAGCAACAAGGAGAAGAAGCTGAGGTTCTATGCTAGATTGAGTCGGCCATTAGCTATTCAAGGTATTGAGTTTGTAGATGCACCTTATGATATAAGATTGGAGTCAAAAGGTTTGCAGGTATAGAAGGAAGTTGGAATGTTAGACTCAATGGTGAATCATGATATGTCTCATGTTTTTGTGAGCTTGGATGCAGTGTCATGTGATCTGGAGTTTGATGATGAAGAAATTGCTACTAGGGAAATGCTCAAGTGTGAAGAAAATGAAGGCTTGGTTGAGAGTGATAGTGATCATATGCTATAGCTAATGTGGGAGATGATGCATGTGTCAGTGTGGAGTCAGGTAGAACCAGTGATGTCATTGATGCCATGTGTGAAGATATGCTTGAGTCAATTGAGGTAGGTGAAAGTGGTCAAATGAAGAAGTATTTCACTTTGGGTCATGTGGATCCATGTGTTTTGCCTAGTCAGGAGAGCTTGGGCGAGGTTGACTATGGTTTGCAAGGTGTGGAGAGACTTGAAGAGATGCCTAAGTTCTTGAAGCTGAAGATACAAGAAAGCAGCAGTAGTGATGAGACTAAAGTGTATGAAGTTGTTTGGTAGTCTCATGAGAGTAATGTGAGTGTGGACATGGCTGATCGACGCTATTTGGATTTTCCTTCTTTGTGTTATGTTGATGATTTGCCTTCATTGGATAGTTTGGGAGATGATTTCTTTGAAAGAGAGAATATGAAAGGTGTTTGCTCTGAGTTTGCTAAGCACAAGGATGTGGGTGGCATAATGGTTTTACTCATGTGGGCCATATTTTGTGTGTAAGAATGATGCTAGAGCTGATGCTGTGGTTTGTTCAAGTGAAGAGTTTGCAGAGGTGTGTCTCATGGTGGGATGTCAGGTGTTGTTGCAGCAGAAAAAAGCATAATGGATATGTTTTTGTTTGATAATGGGCTAGTATACCTCCCTCAAGCCTATGGGGGAGTCCATCTTGGTAGTGGTCACGGGGGAATGATGCCAAATGCCTAGCCATGGGATCAAGTACCATTTCTTTTTTTTTAGCAATGCTGATACTAAGAAGTTATCCAATGGGCCATATATAAATTACATGTTGCCATATCTAACCATGACTTAAAGGTTCTCTTTATGATAAGGCTAATGGATCAGAGATGCCAATAGTATTGTCATTGGGACAAGAATCTGGCACAATAACTTGTAGTAGTTATCAACTTTTACAACCTGAGATGATGTCGAGACAACTATGGCATGAAAGGTTTGGGCACCTAAGATTTATAGTCTTAAAAGATATGCATAGGATTGGGATTATGACACATCTACAACCATTTTCAGAGATTTTAGATGTGTGTGAAGATTATATGAGCGTCAACATACATTTCCAGAAGAAAATAATACAAAGCCTCCTCTAGAGCTTGTACATACAGATCTTTCTTGTAAAATACCAACCGTTACATTGGGTGGTTCTTCCTAGTTATCGTTAAATGATCAATGACTTTAGTACAAAGATGTAGGTGTATTTTATTCAGGATAAGGCTGAAGCTTTTAGAAAATTCAAAATATGACATAGCTTGATAGGGAATGCGACAAGAAAGAGGTTGAAGAAGTTTCAAACATATTGAGGAGGAGAATTCACATCGAAGTGAATTCAATGCCTCAAGGAGCACATGATCAAGAGGGATTTGATAGTTACTCATTTTCTATAGCAAAATGGTGTTGTAGACTATAAGAATTGCATAACTGTGGAGAATTCTCAAAGACAAAGGAATGCAGGCATTATCCTTTTTAGGCCGAGGCAATTAGCACTACAGTGCATATTCTTAATAGGAGTTAAGAGGCTTATTCTAGTAAGAAACCTTCAGTTGTATATTTCAAGACATTTGGTTGTGACTGTTTTGTGCATGTTCTAGACTCATTCAAAACTAAGTGGGATTCCAAAAGCAGGAAGTGTATCCTCTTAGGGTATAGTATGAAGTCAAAGGGTTGCCGACTACATAACTTGGAGGTAAAAAAGATAATTGTCAGTCATGATGTGGTATTTGAGGAGAAACACCTTCATCAGGTGGAGGAGAAGGCTTCATCCACACTATCCTTCAACAAAGAAGTAGCCTAATAGTAGACACAGGCTAGTGGTAGTACCAAATCCATAAGAGATGGATTCATTAAATGATAAAGAAGAGAAGCTTGCAACACTGCAAAAGGGGGCATATCCTAAATGGTTGAATCGAATGATGAAGAAGAGAAACCTACAGCACCACTAAAGGAACCGTTCTTAAATGGGTGAAGCATCTCTTGGATAGAAAATTTCCATTGAAAATCATAGAAGAGCTAGCAAAAGTGTACATATCCAAGACAATAGGGTCCTCTTCTACTCCTATTGTCTTGGATAGGAAACCTCTATCAGTGAAATCACAGAAGAGCCAATAGCAGTTTGCACATCCAAGAAATAGGAGTAAAAGAGGGCCTCCTCTGCTCACATGATTAATATGCCCTATGGCCATACTATAGCTAAGATAATGAAAGTACATGAGCCAACTAGCTTGGAGGAATCCGAACTAGAAGGCGGCCATGTAGTCATAGTATGATTCAATTTTGAGAAACCACACTTTATCATCTTACAAAATGGAAGGTTACTGGCACCAAGTGGGTTTAGAAGGCCAAGTACAAGTTTGATGGTACATTGGTGGTATAGTACAAGGCAAGGCTTGTGGCAAAGGGTTTTGCATAGGTCAAAGGGTCTAACTTTCGTGAGACATTTGCCACTATAGCTAGATTAGTTGTATAGTACTAGCCCACTCTCATGGGAAGTGGACGGTAATAAATTTAAAGTCAGCATTTTTGAATTTCCATCCCAAGGAGGAGGTTTGTGTGGCATAGCCATCGGGTTTGAGATACCTGATTCAGAAAATAAAGTGTGCAAAGTTTAGAAGGCATTGTATGGGTTGAAACAGACCCCTCAAGCATGGTACCAGTGGTCGGATAGATGCTTTCTTTGTAATTATTGGTCTTTCTAAAAGCCTAATAGATGCAAATTTATATATAATTTTCTTTGAGCAGGGTAGGTACATGATCATTTTCCTATATGAGGATGAACTCATTCATGATGAGGAACCATGAAGAGAAGATCTGATAAAACACGAGATGTTGAGTTCAAAATTTGAAATAGTAGACCTTGCATTTATGTTTGTGGATTGAGGTTTGGCAAGAGTCATATTGAATCTTCATTTCTCAGCTAAATTATATAGCAAAAATTCTGAAGACATGTGGCATGGTTGAAGTTAATGGTTACTCTCATGGAGGTTGATGCCAAGCTTTCTATGGAAGATGCTTCTCCACTTGTCGATGTACATACACACATATTACAATAATATTGGGCTATGCAAATAGCATATCAATTAAAAACTCCAATGTCGTCGCATGGTCACAAAATATTATTATTATTATTTAGATCTCAGTATTTATGCCATCGCTCAATCCATCATCCATGGGATACCTCAGTCGGTACCCTCACAATGTGCGACACCTCTGTTGGTACCCTTGCACAATTCATAACCTAAAACTCACACAAACATAACCTAAGCCAATTAAACAATCAATTGAAGTCACATCAATCAATCAATTGAAGTCACATCAATCAATCCTAATGAGATTATGTGAAATAGGCACAGTAAAATACAATACCAAATAGCCAAATAATGACCATAAACACATGGGATTCCACCCACTCATGGAAATCTATCCACCACTGCAAGTCTCAAAATAATGCATATACCCATTGGCACAATTCACATGAGCATCCCCATCACGAACTAAAGATATAATGTCCCCAATAAACACGGATGGAAAGTTCATAGCATTCCCTCTTGCTTGGGTTGTACTCGTCCTCAGTTGTGTATTTATATGAGTGGATGACTTCATGTTGAATGTGAAAGATGCAATTGATGTTGTCTTTTTAAAAGATAGTTATCTTTAAAATCTAATAAAGTGATCATTTATGAAACAAGTCTAAGTGTTCCATACCACAAAGGCACATTCCACATACAAACACTTGTTGGTACAAGATAAGAGACATAAGTGTGTCTAGTGTATTCACATAAAATCAATCTAAGTGTCCCATACCACAAGATTAACTCCATATAAAGGACTCATACCACCAGATTAACTCCATAAGAACATAAGTTTGAGATGGAAGGACCAGCTCTCCCTAAAACTTATATCTCGACATAAATTTTCCGTACAATAAAACTAATGACAACTATAAATTTTAAATTTGTTATACAAAAAGTCTTTAATTAACAATGATGTTGAAAATAAATATAATGAAAGTCTGCTAGAATAAAGGAGTCTTCTCAGATCATAGCTGAGTAAATATCATATTGAACTCTTGTAGTTATTTATCTTGCCAATGTGTATAAAGGGTTGAATAATTTCTAACTCAATTAATTATTATTTTGCTTTGGATGAATGTCAGCACTTGAATTCAAAAATTATAATCTCTCCGAGTTTCTATAATTCTTGCAAGCTTTGATTTTGAATTTGAACTTCAAAAATAGTCAATACTTGCCAAGGGTAAAATCTTATACATCTTTTTTTCTCAAAATTTGTTTTAGACCTTCTATGATTTTGTTTGTACTAAATCGTAGTACTTGATAAGTTGAGAAATTTTAATGTTTATAACACTTGGCAACTCAGTTTTCAAAGAATCTTGATTTAGAAAAAATATTTTGGAAGAATCTTGGATTTAGAATCTTGAATTTTGGAAGAACCTTGGATTTAGAAAAAATATTTTGGGCTAATTTGTTGAAATCTTGGTCAACTTAATAACATCCAACCTTGTCTCAAATTAACAATAGCTTAAATGAAAGGTTTTTATATAATGTCTTTTCTTTATCTAAAAAAATTGGTATTATCAGGATAATAGTACTAAAAATCATGAGTACATCTGTGTTCTTAAGTGGCTTTATGTACTTCACCATTCTTGTCACAAAATTTAAGTGGCTTTTTGTCCTTCACCTTTCTATATGTCTTCATTCTTAAGTGGCTTGCTATAATAGTACTAAAAATCATGAGTACACCTGCATACTTAAGTGGCTTTTTGTACTTCACCATTATTGTCACAAAATTTGACTAATCTTGGAATTAAATAAACTTCATGACTTGAAATAGTTCTAGAGTTTATATTTAACTACCATTACAAATTAAATAAACTTCAGGGCTCTATGCATAAGACTATGCAATATTCTCTTTGGATAAGACTTTGCAATAGATTCTATGCATCAGACATTATGTAGACTCTATGCATAGTCTTTGTTAGGCTCTTTAATCCAAGTAAACTCAAATTAAATACTAGCAAGGAGGCATGCAATAAACAAGCATAGATTAAATCTAAAAAACCATAGACAAGGTAGCCATAAAAAATAAAGGCTTTTAAACCATTAGGTGCAATCTCCCCCTGATGTGTGTGGCTCCACTTCCCATACATGGTATTTAAATTATATTCATAAAATTAGCCCTTGGAGCCATAAATAGCTCTTTTCCAAGTTTTGGCTTTCTTTATCTTTGGGGTAATGTTCTAATGTATCAACAAAAATAATACCCTTTGTCCAACCACTGTGTGTACATGGGCCCAGCTATAATGAATCAACTTGTGCACGTATGCACATTACAATAATGCTGAGCTATGAAAATAGCATATCAACAATTAAATACTCTAATGTCATTGCATGGTCACAAAATATTATATTTATTATAATTCCAAGCCATGAAAATAGCATATCAATTAAGTACTCTAATGTCATTGTAAACTAGTGTAACTTCCTAGCAGATTGAACAGGATGACAATTAACCTGACTTCTGATCTGACAAATGACTCTATCTTCCACATTCTCTCTAAGACAAACAAAGATGAACAACATTGTACAAAATACTACAAAGAGAGAAAACACCTTCCATTAATGAGAGTAATAAACATTACTGTCAAAGCTTCAAAAACATAAACATAACCCGACAAATTGACAAACTTGCAGACTTCTTCATTGCCCAAAAACACAGTTCTACTTACATCCGTCTACATCCCCCCTTGCGCACAAAAACATAACTGCCCATTTCTATCCAACGCCAAAAGACATTCCAACTTCCCCTAAGATCCCAAAAGTCACTTTTAATTTCCCTAAGGTTACATATCATATGACAAAATAATAATCCTCCTAAGTTCATCCCCTAAACAGTCATTGCACACATGCACATTACAATAATGCTGAGCTATGAAAATAGCATACTATGCACCTCAATCCGGTACCCTCGCATTGTGCGGGACACCTTTGCTAGTGCCCTCACACATCTCATAACCTAAAACTCACAAGCATAACTTATGTTGATTAAACAATCAATTAAAGTCATATCAAGAAATCCCAATGAAATTATGAGAAATAGGCACAATAAAATACAATACCAAATAACCAACATGTGAGCATAAACACATGGGAGTTCACCTACTCATGGATTCCATCCACCCACTGATCATTTAGTGATGGTATTAGAATAATATACGTACCCATTGGAACAGTTCACATGGGTGTCCCCGTAAAAAACTAAAGACATAATGCTCCTAATAAACACATGGATGTTTAATTCGCAATCATAGAGAAATTTAGTGATTTAATAATTCCCAAGAAACACATGGATGCACAAATTGGAATTGTGGTAGAAATTTAGTGATTTAATAATATCTTATGGTTTTAGTAAGTTGGTAGGTGACTTCTATGTGGCAATAAATGTGACTCCTCTCTCTCTCTCTCTCTCTCTCTCTCTCTCTCTCTCTCTCTCTCTCTCTCTCTCTCTCTCTCTCTCTCTCTCTCAGTTATCAATATCTCAATAGCATGTAGATGACGAGGGAGAGGATGGTAGTAGTGTAGTAGTACATGTTGCTCTAAGGACGGAAGGGAGAAAATCTATCAAAGTAGAGGGTAGTCACTACATATTCTCATAATAGCATCATGCTATTGTAGGGGTTTCATTAGCGGAGGGGAGGAGCCATGGCTGCACTTTGCAAGGTTACTGTGCTACCCATCACAAAAGTCAAATCTCTCTCTCTCTCTCTTTGGGTTTATTGAATGATTAGGGTTTTATCATTTTTCTATTACACAAATTAAGGTTTTGCCACCTATTATGCTTTGCAAATTTAGGGTTTTATATTATGGCCTACAAGGTTAGGGTTTTCCATATCTTTATCTATCTCTCTATTATTCCCCTCTTTCACTTTATCATGGCTTGTAGCTCACCATCTCTTCCCTTGCCTGTGGACTCTGTGTGTGTGTGTGTGTGTGTGTAGAATGGCAACAACATGCAATAATGGGTTTGTGGAGAATCTCAACAAGATGTTATAATAGGTTATGGCAACATGCCTTAGGATGGATATTGAAGCAACCACTCAATGGGTAGAAGGTGCTAAGAAGGACTTAACACCCCCCTCCCAATGGTTTGAAGTGGCACCTCCCAATGGGTGGAAGTGGTACATAAGCAACACCCAAATGAATACCAAAATGCCATCATGCAATGCACATGCATGCAACATTACAAGAGGAAAAATGTTGACAATCTCATGCATTGTGAATGTACAAGTGATTAGGAGCTTCCCCCAAAGTAGATGGGGAACAACTATGTAGATAGATGAGTGTGGATGGCATGCCATTTGTTGGTGGGGTGAGTAGGGGAGCCCTCTTTTACTTCAATTCAAGGATGGTCTTACTCATTAGGCTTTTATGGACAAATGTATTCCGTTGAAAGGAACCAAGATCTACCTAGGGGATGACTTCAATTCAAGGATGGTCTTACTCATTAGGCTTTTATGGAGGACAAATGTATTCCGTTGAAAGGAACCAAGATCTACCTAGGGGATGACCTCACCAATTTGTAGGTGGAACAAAGAAACGTTGGCATGATATAGGTTTACAAGGCATGGAAAGCATGGAAATGGGCTACCAATTGTGATGGTTGGATAATCATAATAGAGACACCCAGCATGATGGGATGGGGTCTCTTCTTGCTTCTTATTCAAAGCCAACACATAGACATGTTAACAAACAAGTCACTCCACATGTCTCAAGAGTACATAGTTCCAAGCATCCCTATCTCCTCAAGATATAACACACACATGATCATGCATAAATCTAGTGTCACACACACTTATGCTAGTGCAAGGCACTCATGCAAGAAATCTCTGTTCATAATGCTTTTACCATCATGAGAGTTAGCTCTATATCCGGCTCCTAATGGTATAGATCCCGAAAATGTACCATTTGATCTGTCTTGCCATGAAGCTTCAAGAATTATAGTCACTTGAGTCTCTAGCTCACCATTAGAACTAACACATCATACCACTTGAGTCCAGTAGTGTAAACATATCCATGGATAAAACTAGCCACCCAAATAAATTTTATGAACAAAATAAAGATTATTACAAAGACAATCAAGGGCTAATCCAAAATGGTGGCACCATTTCTTGTGGGTGTGTTTAGCCAAGCTAGGCTCTCATAGTCTTATAGTATGTTATTTCCTACTAGAGGTGTCTGCCTATGCCTGGGATTTGTTCTTACTAGAGACATCTTCCCACACACGAGATTTATTTCCTACCAGAGATGTCTACCCACACACATGATTTATTTCTACCAAAGATGTCTACCTACACACAAGATTTGCAAGTTGGTTAGTCAACATCATATGCCCCTTTATTTATAGGTATTATGGAGCTCTCCTACTGACATGGAGGTATCCTCCTATTGGGTGACTTCAACATGTAATGATAGCCAAGATGCAGTTGCATATATGTATGAATTTTATAGATACCCAATTATGGTTCTAAACATAGACCCTGTGGAGCTAAGGCTACAACGGTCATCATAGGAGAACACTGGGGAGTGGTGGGGACATCATTGGGGAGTCATCAATAGCTATGGTGGTAGGAGTTTCTTGGACATGGGAGCCATGCATGAGCTATTGCATGGTGTATGTCCCATTGTCTCACCTTAGATAGTCTAAACTTGCTTCCCCCACAAGGGTGGCTCCATCACCGTGGATTACTTGATGGCATCTCCTACTCTTATGATGCGATTTCACCACCACCCATGAAGGCCAATCACACATACCTTGCCTTCACACCATACCTTTCCCTCCCTTGCCACACACCCCAGTTCCCACCACATCCACCTTCACTTGCATTCACTTTCACCACACGAGCTTACCTTATTTTACTACAATCATTCATTAATATCTCATCATCACTCTCAACCCCATCAAAATACATCTCACAACATTCTACATAAAACCACCTAAGCCAGCTTCCCAATACACACTTTTCTCCCATGCATTATTGGCAAAGTGTGAGTTAGAATTGTACCAACTCTTTTAGTGCATACACTTCGGGCACGTGGTGCTTTTTGGAGGAACAGAAGACACCCACACCCATTAAGTGACCCTCTCATAGGGGAGATGGGAGACCTATGCATGCCACCTACATGATATTCTAAATATCAACCCCCACATCCTCTGCCCTACCTCTGCTAGCATTATCACCATCACTCACTTAAGAACTCTTGATGAAGCTGCACAATGGTAGAGACAAGGACCATGCCAAGGACCTCCGCATGAAGAAATTTGCACATGAATACACCACCCCTTGGCCCCTATCCTTGTATAAACATTTGATAGGGCTTTGTGTGAAGGCCTTCCCCCTCCTGGACCACAAAGACCATTGTCTCTATCCATAAGGCAGGAGACCCTAAAAACCCCAATAACTACTATTGACTATCATGCTTTGGCCACACTTTGGCAAAGATCTACAGGGATGTATTAGAGGTAGAGATTGGCAATTTGAGAGGCAAAGGTAGAGAGAACCAAGACAAGAAGGCTTTAGGAGGAACTATTCGACATTGGATCATCATATCTTTACCCTCGTGGGCCACCATCATTGAGGAGGCTAGGGCACACCGCGACTAGGTCATGACTTCTTGGGCATTCACAATTGCTCCACTATTCACCTAAGATGATCTAAGGAGTGATGGCATTATATAAGTCCGTGTGACTAGTAGTGTTTGTGCACTTGGGGGATTTTCTCGGTAGATCATAGCACTTTTGGGTCAAACAACTCTCTCCTAAATCTTTGGGCTATAAATTGATGAGATCTTGGGATTTATTAATCAATTACGTGGCACACGCTCATGATGCATAGACAATGATTCCCATTCTCTTATATGTAGATAAAAGAGCCCTAATTTCGTACTTAACTGAGGGATTGTAGTGACATTCGGATGTATTAAATAAGCTTTTTTTGATAAGAGGAACCTTACAATAAATCTTTCAAAGACATAAGATTATGATTTTTAACACCTCCTATTTGGTTGTATCTAGATACTCTTTCACATATTGAGACCATGAGGTAGAGTTGGTAAAAACATATGTATTTCTAGGGATCACTTTCATGGCCCACTTTTTATCATGCACCCAACCGCCCAAATTTTTTTAGCAAATGCCCTTGCTTGTTTAGAGAAGACATGCTTTGGCATAGCTAAGGTAAACTCTTGACTTGGACATCATTGGCACTGTTACCGAGGACTAGCTTCTTCCATCCATTGATTCCAAGCTATTGGGATTACCCAATGTTGCCGTGTTGATTAGGAGGTCACACTCCAATAAACATATAGTTTTGGAGTCTTGGATGTGTTTAGGTTGCTGTTTTTTATTTTGATGTGAAGATTGTTGCACTAAGGCATTCTATTTTCATCTCTTAAAAGAACAAAACCATGGGTTCTTGTTGATTTGAAGCCCACGAGGCTTAGATTTCATTTCATTGAGCCAAGGAATAACTTAGCAATTGTGGTTAGGTATGGAATCCACTTCCAAAACATGAGCATTAAGCTCCATTAGTAGGTGTGGTGGATAAGAGTGGGATAGTTAATTTTTGTTCATGCATTGTTGGAATTAATAGCTTCGAAGCATGTAGAACCAACAATAATAATAATCAAATATTTAAATAAATACTTGCATAACCACCATTAACTAGGATTAGGATTCTTAATCACCTCTTAGTGTCTAAAAAACCTCAAAAAGTCTAAAAACCAAGCTAAATGAGTTCTCAAGTTAAAAAGACATAAGGCCCATAATCCCACGAAAAAAGACGTGTCAACACATGTGAGCTTGGAGACGTGAGGCTGTATGCATGAGTCAGCTAGACGTGCACCTAAAGCCGTGAGTCTGTACACGTGAGAGTCAACTAGACGTGAGTCTAGAGGTAGGTATACCTCATATTGTACCAACCAATTAATATTGCCTTAAAGACCAAATTGTACTAGCTATAACTTCTTATCCTTTATAATTACTGGAACATTAAACTATAATTATTGCCCAATAATTATACACGAACCTTGTTATAGGCCTAGTGCATATAATTCAATGCCCCAAGTAGCCTATTTCATAAAAATAAAGTATATGAGCCTAGTTCATATATAAAAAAAGACATGACCCTACAAGCGTGAGTCAAC
>NC_141088.1:27877368-27894868 GCF_041138505.1 Cibotium barometz | reverse complement strand
TTTGGTAAACCTGTCTTTGCTTATGCAGAAAAAGAATAAAACCTTTAGGATGTGCATAGACTATAGAGAGCACTAAAGAAAGTGACTGTTAAGAACCGCTACCCAATCCCTAAAATTGATGACCTATTAGATAAATTGAAAGGTGCAAGTGTATTTAGTAAAATTGACTTGAAGTCTGGGTATCATCAAATCCATATGGATCGTGCTGATCTTTTCAAAACTGCTTTTCTTATGAGTTCATTGTCATGCCCTTCGGTCTCACTAATGCTCTTGCCACATTTGCACGTATGATGATTTTTTTAATTATAGATTATCAAAACTTTGTGATTGTTTTCTTTGATGATATTCTGGTTTACAGTTATTCTGAAGCAGAACCCAAGGATCACTTAAGTATTGTCTTTGATTTGTTAGGGAAAATCAATAATATGCTAACCCTGACAAATGTTCTTTCTTTCAAACTGAGATGGAATACCTAGGCCATATTATATCGGCGGATGGTATTCGAGTAGACCCTAAGAAAGTCCAGACTAGCCTACTCCTAAAAATGCCCATAAAGTTAGATCTTTTCTAGGTCTAGCAGGTTTTTATCGCAAGTTCGTAAAGAATTTCTTGCTCATTACTCTCCCATTGACTATCTTGACAGTTTTTCGATGGGGTGATAGTCAACAGAAGTCCTTCAAAACTTTGAAGTATTTATTGACCCGTGCACTTGTCCTACAACTACCCGACTTTGACCATCCTTTCATTTTAGTTATCACAGATGCTAGTGGATCTGGCATAGGCATAGTCCTCATGCAAGATGACCATCCCATAGCTTATCAGAGCCGCAAGCTCAAACCCAATGAAGCCAAGTACAATACCTATGACAAGAAACTTTTGGTTGTTGTCCATGCCCTCAAAAATATAAAAGCATTATCTCATGAGATTTGAGGTACTAATAAAGACAGATCAATAGGCTATCAAGCACTTGTTGACCCAATCTTTAATATCGGATCGCCACATCCAATGGGCTTCTTTTATCCAAAATTTTTACCCTATGATCCAATATCAACTAGGCCGCATTAATGTAGTGGTAGATGCTCTTAGTCTTGCTGATAACCAAAGTTCTGTTTGCAATTCTAATTCATTTGATGAACTTAAATGTGCTTATTTGAATAATGTGTATGCTATTCAAGTGCAATCTTTTGATGCCATGATTGATCCATATGCTGATGATCCTGATTTTTCACTTGCATGGAATGCCATTCATGCTCACAATTCTTTGCAACTAAATGATTACTCTTATACAAATGGATTTTTATTCTTTCAAAAGAGACTGCATCACTGCACCATTTAGAGAACTAGCAATAACTGAGATGCATGCTCTTGCATATATGGGACATAGAGGAATTCAATCCACATTAGCTGCATGTAAAGAATACTTCTTTTGGCCTGATATGAAACATGACATTGTAAAATTTGTGTATGAATGTATTGTTTGTCAATGAATCAAACGCCATCATGGTAAATCATTTGGTCTTTTAATGCCCCTACCTATTCCCAAAGTTCCATGGGAAGAGATTTCAATGGATTTTATTACTCGCTTGCCAGCTACCTCCTCTCAATGACATGATATGGACCATAGTTGATGGATTTAGCAAGCAAGCATACTTTGTACCTTGCAAGAAGACCCTGTTTGCCCCTCAAGTTGCTAAGTTATTCATTAACACTATCTTTTCTCACCATGGCTTTCCCAAAGTCATTCTTTCTGACTGAGATGGCCGCCTTTGCATTCAATTTTGGGTTGCTTTATTCAAGAACTTAGGTTCTAAAATGGACTTTACATTCTCTTCCAGAAAGCAATGGCCAGATTGAAGCTACCAATAGCATTATTATGGATCTTCTTAGATCCTACACTATTGAGCTGGCCCTCTAATTGGGATCAACATTTGCCTCTACTTCAATTTGCATACAACAATACCCCCCATTCAGCTATTACACTACTCAAGCCAACAAGAAATGATAACCAATGAAATTTAAAGAAAATGATCTAGTTTGGCTACGCATAGAGAAAAGACGCTTAAAGAATATTGCCAAGCATCCTAAGATCAATTTGGCTATTGCCAAGCATCCTAAGATCAATTTGGCTCCTAGATTTTATGAACCGTTCACAAAGCTTGGATTTCCAAGTGAATCAAAAAGTCCCCTCAACCTGTTCAAAGAAACAAACCTCAGCACCAAAGACATCAGCCACACCACTTTATAATGTTAATCAAATATGGGTTCCTGTGCATGTGCTTTAACAATAAGGATACTATGATGGTAATTCCATCATATGGTTGCCAAAATCGAACAACGTGAAGAAAGCCTAACCCCACTGACTTCAGCCCCAATAGCTTCAAGAATGGAGGCCCAAGCAACACCAAGCAAGTCACTCAACCAGTCTCCTGCATTCAGCACCTACACAAGAGCTCGTGTGTTCAAGGAACCCCAATGGTAACCAACTAGCATTCTTACCTACCGCCTCGACAACATTTGAGCCAAAAATTCAAGAATCAATTCTCACGTTTGCAATGGAGACTTATGAGCACATCAAAGACAAACTCACAATGCTTTTTTTCACCCCTCTGGATGTGAAGCGTTAGTATAGAAGCTACACGGCAGACATAAGAACCTATTCTTAAAAAAGGAGGGTAGCCACAAGAACCTGTTGCTCGCAAGGTGAAAGTTAAAAAAAAAAAGAGAGTCACACATATGGCAACTCCCAAGGATCTTCAAAGAGCCATTATATTTTGTTAAGCTTATAGCTTACTATTCTTTTGGCTATGTTAATGTAGTAGCTGCTCTATGAGTACATATCCATACTCAGGCACTGAAGGACATTTATACCAAAGCCTCACCATCAACAACTTCCAAGTACATCTCTAGATGGGGAGGCCATGGTGGGTGAAAGTTTGGTCAATGGTATAATCCATCGCCTAGAAGTTTCCTTTAAATTACAAACCTCTCCAAATGACGCTACCATCTTCACAAATCCATGATCTTCAATCCTTAGTAAAGATATATATATTAGCCTCGCAAGTTGACGTAATTCTTTCAATCCTCGCCAATAAGTGGCTACTTCAACAAACAACAACAGCTTAATAAGAGTCTATTTGACTCAAATCTTGTACTTAATTTATATCTGCTTTATAAGAGCACTTAAATATACATAAAAATAGGAAAAGCACATGGGAAGAAGCATGCAGGAACAGGTCCTACTCATCCTGCCACACAAAGGGACATAATCGAAGGCCAATTTCTTCAAATGATGAATGTCGCTTTAATGAATCAAATGAGGAATTGAGAATCACCATCTCGTTCTGATGATTATGTTTACGTTCCTCCAGATCCTTCCCTCTCTTCTCTCCTATTATTAACATCTCTTAGTTTCCCCACTAACACAAATCACATGTAACCTTGCTTATGATTGCCAAAAACAAAGTGAGTCAAAAAAAAAGTGAGCTCACAAAAAGACAGCTCACAAAAATATAAAAATGTAATCACTCGTAAACAACCCCACCTCCCCACCCCGTTAGGAATTCCCAATAAACCACTACGCTTTTCATTCACTAACTAACCTTTCTCATTCCTTCTAGAGAGGAACTAAAACCATTGAAGGCCACTCAACATCAAAGCCATCGACAAAGCTTGTTCATTCTCCCCACACAAAGGTCTTCAATACGATCACGAGGGCGTGATTGCCATCAGAAAGGGGGAGATGTTAACCCATTCCTAGGGTTAACAAGAGCTACCGCCATTATATTACATCAAGGAGTCATGGTAGACCAAAGGGTCGTACGTTCAAGATATGAAGCAATGGTGTCCAAAGCTACAGCTTGGATGGGCGCCCACAATGGTGTAAAGGATTATGGCGATTCCCACTTCAAGAGCGTGTGGTAGCAAGTTAGGATGAAGTCCCAAGTGATGCACTTCATGGATATATTATGAGAGTAGTCATTGTAATAGCATTAGGCCTCTTATGAGCCTAAAGTGCCCAGTCAGCCACAGTTTAAGTGAGTGTGAATATTTATGGCCATGTATATAAGTGAATATCTCTCATAATACAACATACTCTCCCATTGTGCAATTGAGTCTTGCTCTTGCTAATCCTCTTGCTAATTTCTCTCTCTAATGCATACTAGTGAGTGTGTGTGAGTGAAGTGAGGTGAGAGGAGGGACAAATACCCGTAGTGCAGCGCGGCGGTGTGACAACGCTCGCGGGAGGTGTGGTGGAATTGCTTCTCAAGGAGTTGTAGAGCTTGAGACCTCAAGGGTTCTGAGCTCGGCGATCCTCACACGACAGTTGCGGTTCACTAGGTAATCTCTTGTTGGATGTGTTTCAAGGGGGGTTAGGGTGAGCCATAACAATAGCAACAACGATTAATGAAGTGCTTCGTAAGCTTAGGTTCGCATCAATGCTAAGATTCATTAATAAAGAAGTTATCACTTAAACCTTCATCTTTGTCATGGTCAACCATGATTGGAGCCACCACAAACAATGGGTGTGTTGATTCTCCTTAAAAATTGGTTATCGGCACGTCACATTCATAGGCACGTCTCACTTGAATAAACATGTACATAAAAACCATAGGCACAATGGTGAGGTTTCTTTTGTAAAGATACAAATAACGGGGGTTATATGGCTGTCCCCCTAATATCTGTCTTCAATCTCCTCCCTCCCTCAATCTCTCTCTCTCTTTCTTTTGTGGCATCGTGTAGAAGTGGTTCTGTTACATATCCGTAACGTCGCTACGGGCATTACCACAAGAGGGGACGGCCTCTGGCTCACCACCCAGCCATAGAGGAAGAATGAGGATTTCCCCTCATCCCCCCAGGCTATATAGTGTGTGGCCTGTCGTCCACACTAGCCTGGTCGCCCATGACTGCGCATGGGCGTCCTCTCCCACTGAACCCTGGATATGGCCATCCGGTCTGCCGTCGGTCACAGGCATTACAGCCTACGTGACATTACCCCCCCCCCCCCTAAGAAGAGTTTTCGTCCTCGAAAACAAACTGGGGAAACCTTTTGGAAATTGCACTACGGCATTCCCAGGTAGCTACCTCCTCATCCCTACCTATCCATTTAACAAGTACTTTGTGGTACACTTTATGTCGGGTTTGTCTGTCTCGATACCCAAGAATCCTTTCCGGTTCATGTGGTATCTTTGGTGGAGTGATCAATTCCACCAAAATATCTAGAGAAACTACGTTCTCTAACCCGTGAACTGATTTCTTCAGTTTACGAACATGGAAGACAGGATGGACTTGAGAACTCTCCGGTAACTCAAGTTTATATGCTACGTCCCCAATCTTCTTAAGGACCTTGAAAGGACCGCAATATCTAGGAGAAAGTTTATCACACTTTCCCGTTTGCATGGTTGCTGACTGCGCAGGAACCTTTAAAAATACAAAGTCACCTTCTGCAAAGGTCACTTGTCTGCGTCCTTTATCGGCAAATGTATTAGCGCGATCCTGTGCGCTACGGTAGCAGCGCTGAGCATATCATTCATATCTTCAAGGAAATCCTTGACAGATTGAATCTTCTCCTTTTCTAGGCCTACAACCATCGGAGATCTCGGCTGGAATCCATACATTAACATGAATGGTGTAAATCCAGTCTCGCTGAGTGTTTGGAGCTGTTATAGGCAAACTCCAGTAAGGGTAAGTACTCTTCCCAATTAGATTGTTTCTTACTAACATAAGAACGCAACATATCCTCTAGAATTTGGTTAACTCTTTCAGTTTGACCATCAAACTCCGGATGATCTGCCGTACTCATACTCAGAGTAGTATCCAGCTTTTTGAAGACTTCCCTCCAAAAATGACTGTTGAACTTTCTATCTCTATCTGACATTATATCTGCGCGGGCAGGCCATATAGCTTGTAGAGATGTTCAATAAAGAGTTTTGCCAACTCTGGCGTTTTTACAGTTTTCTTTGTGGTAATAAACTTTGCCAGTTTAGTTGTCTACTACTACCCACACCGAGTCATTCCCTCGACTCGTCTTGGGTAAACCGGTAATGAAATCCATGGAAATGCTTTCCCATTTCCCTTGAGGAACCTCCAGCGGATGGAGTAGTCCTTCAACTTTAAGACGTTCTGTTTATTGACTTGGCACTTACTGCATTTCAGCACATAAGTCTGGACGTTCTTAAACAAACTAGGCCAATAAAACTGTCTTTTTACTAGTGCATAGGTCTTCTGAATCCCAGGGTGACCCGCACTTGGACTATTAAAACTATACCCCGAAGACTCGGCTAGCCTCTCCGGACTAACTCTCGCTTCGCTATCCGCCGCACCTACGGCCAGTCTCTCCGGACTAGCATTACGTGTCGGCGAGGAAGGTGGGCGAGGTTGTGACAAAGTGCGTGCGCGTACAGCGCGCCAGACCTCTGTAAAGATAGGATCATGCTCACACAAGCCATGATTTGGTATTTCAACCAAAACCCCAAGGTAAATTTCATGCCTTGATTTTGCATCATGTCATTAGCACAAAAGCTAATGTACTGGAGAGTACTCTAGTAGCGCAAGTTCTTAGACTATGCTACTAGATATTTGTAGACTACGCTACCATGTTGCATCACCAACTTGTTAAAACTTCTCCTTGGAAAGCTCTACGGCCATAGGAGAAATAAACTAGAGCCAATCTAATCATGAATCACAAGGATTAGTTCCAAAGCTGAGAGATACTTTTCTCTTAGAGTAACATCTTTGCACAAGCATATGCTCTAGAATCTTGTTGAGTTTCTAACTACCATCAATCTACGGATGGTTAAACTCCACTCTAACTCAGAGTAAATGTAACTTTTGAAAATTTCCTTTCAAATATAACAATCAAACTTCCTTTCTCTTATGCCATACTATATCTGCGGAGACAGATCATATAGTATGTGGAGATGTTTGATAAAGATTCTTGCACCACTATACGGGTGTCTGGAATTACATCCATTCACTTACAACTCTTTGTTGCTATTACCAGACATATCCCTTCAAGTATTGTCTGGACTCACACAACTATTCGAGTTTATGTGATATTTGAGGATATCTCTCCTTTCCCTCAAGAAAGGTTTTTGTCCTAAAAAACTCTACTCTCAAGCGGACTACGTGCTAGTGTCATAGGTCCAAGAATAAATCTAGACCATGTTTAATATTTATTTCTCGAGTCCTTCCAAGAAACTTTTAAACATCTTGCAACGAAGATGTGGTATAGTGTCTACGCACATATGGTGGTACTATTGATAAACTGATTTGCAACAGATCAGTGGTTTCACACTTGTAACAAAGTGCTTCATTGTTGCATATTATTACCCTTCATAAGCGGTTACACACTTATGAATCATTTGGGTGGGTTGTACCATCTATCAAGAAAATTCCAAACTACTAATAACCACATTATCAATCCACAGATAATGACTGAGCTTGCTGCGAAGCCATAGGTTGCTAGATAATTGATGGTAATTACACAAGCCCAATGTCTCATTACATCATACATTCAATATAAATGCAAACATCACAGTACTTCGTGATGATGAACTTAGGAATTTCATCCTATCCCTGTTTGGTGTTGGTATGAAGTATAACTATGAGAACATTATTTGCTGCCTCCTCATCATAGCGGCAAAGCTACCTGCCCATCACAGGTGGCAATCTCTACCAAGCTATAACCAATGACTAGCAAATAAACGAGTACTCTTGTAAGAACTTCATAACCATATCTCACACCCAACTCATAATCACTATGGATGAAATACCAGGGCTTGCAAATTGAATGTTATCTGATAGGTAGAGGGGATCATCAAACTACGGATGACCTCGACAACTCACTAGGACTAGTGATGTGTAACTTTTAAGTTACTCTACTCTCCTTGCTTATTCCATACCATCGAACAAATCGGTCCCTCGATTTGAGCAACGTCAACATATTTATGAGTACCTCGATACTCATGTATTGTGGTTCGGTAATTTAAAATGTTGATCTAGAGTATTTTCACTCGAGGATCTTAATTATTAGCAGTTATGTATTAGTAGTGAGTAACTACGTACCCACTATCATCACACTAGTAGCTCCATACTAGTCTGTGAGTAACTCCGTACCCAATGGCGTACCTCCCCGAGTGGGAGTACCATATACAACCATCTATAACAAGATGATTAAGTCACTTGCTGCTAAGAAGTGACTACACAAATTGACATTTTAGTCTGTGAGTAACTCCGTACCCAATGGTGTACCTCCCCCGAGTGGGAGTACCATATACAGCCATCTATAACAAGATGCTTAAGTCACCTGTGCTAAGAAGTGACTACATAAATTGACCCTTCCATTGCACATTGCAGTACAATTTCTGGTATTACAACACGAATTTTTGGACGTCCTTATCATAGAGGTCAACTTAAAAACTAGTGCATAGGTCTTGTGGAGTCTCGGCCGACCTAACCACACCACTGGTGACTTCCTACAAAAAATGTGGCGCCGATATGTACTTTAACTCCGTAAAGTACATGGTCTTCATCTATCATCTATGGAAAGTTGTAAAACATTCCCGCGATGGATTTTTATCACCCTAAAATTATTGTGCACTATTTTAGTGTGAAGAGCTTTTTTCCTGGGTACCATGGTTCACCCCAAGCTCATCTTTTGCTAAATTCTCCGATTTAACAAAAGATATGTCTGCCTCCGAACACTCCAGTTCAGCCTTAGACTTTGAGTTTACTTCTTAACACTCCGGTTAAGTCAAAACTCACCAGATACAGTAGGATTTACCACTAAGCTCTCCGGCTTAGCCTTCTATCCTAACTCAGCCCGAGTTTATGTACACTACATATGTCGGATCCGATACTAACAACAATCAGGCTCATCTGGAGTGAGATACTACTCACTATTGCCATGTAAAACCTTATTAAATCCTAGAAATGCTCCACTCATTTCCCAGGGGTCATACGACTTATAGGGTTTACACGCACATGAACTTTGTAAGCAAAATACATGCAATATTACAATTGCTTATGTAGGAAAGTAATATATTTTCCAAATTCATATGGTAGCAACTAAAATGTGCTCACAATCGCACACTTATGTTGAACATAGGCAAGACTACGCTTGCAAAATGCTATAGGGCGTCCCCCATGCATGAAACTGTCCATTAAACTAGTCTTACTGCTAACCTCTAGATTTAGATCACTCCGGAACTAAATCACTTTGTTAGCACTAGTTCACCATCATGGTCTTGCTACCTAGAGCTTCTCCGAACTCTGTAACTGGGTTTTATCCCAACTTATGGCTATATTTGGTAATTTTCAAAGTTCAAATTTTATCTTACACACTTTATCACTACAGACAAGTGTACATACAAACCTGCCAAAGAGTCAAGTTACATGCACAAGCCTTGGTGTCCCATTCCACCAAGACTACAATTGATTCCGTGAGAATTTGATGTCCCATACCATCAAGTTACCACCCAACCAACTGATTGGACATATTAAAAGGCTCTTTCCCCCCTCGAAAGATCACCACAAACTCTCGAGCAGTGGGATGTCAACGCATGGCAATAAAAAGAATAGAAAACCATGCTTGTAAGTTTAAGAACAGTTCTCTTCGATCAAATTGTATAAGGGCATTGAGCATTACATCTCAAGACTATACCCCTTCAGATTTACCTTTGATTTCTACAAATCAATCCTAAATCTGCTATTATTATCTAGGCGTACGCTAATCCTTCAGATTAGTACTTCTAGATAAACCATTCAGTTGAGCACTGCTAGCAGCACCACTAGCCCCTTTATCCCAAGTAATACACACCTTAGGGATTACTTTTACCAGGCAATCACGTGACTAAATCAAATTAGTCACTAATCTCGAGGCCCAAGTAGTGACACTTTTTGTTACTTTTAACAAGGGCCAGCTTGCCTCTACGGGCCAAGGCCTTTTGTTGCTATAGACAGTAAGCAACTTGTTTGGACACGAGGCATAACCACATCAAGACTACGCTTGTACATGGTTCTCATTTGCCAAAGTTTATCGCAATCTTCTGGCAACTGTTAAAAGATTGTGAAGGGTTATGAGCACTACGGCTCAATTAGGCTTACCTTGATTTCTCGTGATAAGCACTTCGTCTAATTTGGGCACAACTGATGCCATGCCGGTCTTAGCCCAAGTAAACACACCGCGGTTTCAGATTTACACTATAGCCAAACTACGTGACTTTGATGGTCAATACTAAGTGTATGCTTCGTCTAATTTGGGCACAACTGACGCCATGCCGGTCTTAGCCCAAGTAAACACACCGCGGTTTCAGATTTATACTATAGCCAAACTACGTGACTTTGATGGTCAATACTAAGTGTATGCTCCGCTTTCATTTAGTCTCTCCGAACCAAATGTGTGATCACCACATGTGTTATTCTCGAGGTGCTACGGTCATAGACGTCTTCACTAGGCACAACCGCCATAGAACGGCTCTCTCTCGAAGACTCGGCACTACGGCCGTGGGCTTTGTCTCTCTCTTAGCACGCGACGCTACGGCCGTGTGCGGTGGGTCTCTTTTGTGGAAAACGAGCACTACGACCACATGGCGCGACGGCCGTGTGGATTTGTTTCGTGGGGTGTGCCGTTGTTTTGTATGTTTTTTTTTTAAAATAATAATAATAAAATAAAATAAAATAACGGGCCGGGCCGGCCCTCGCCGCTTCGGGCGTGGCCGCCCGCCCGTGGGGAGTGTCCACACGATTGTGGCTGGCCTCCCGCTTCGGGCTGGCCGCCCGTTATTTTCATTATTCATAAAAATAAATAACGAAAATATATTTAAAAAAATAAATAATTTTTTTAAAACCCCCTTTTTTCTTTCTTTTCTCTCCGCCTGCAGCACTGGTGGCCGCCTACTGGGCTGGCCGCCCGTTGCATTTTTTTAAAAAAAATGAACAATTAATATATCCGCTGGCGTTTGTTGGGCTGGTGGCTGGCCGGGCGCCGCCGCCCCTGGCTGGCCGGTGCCGCCGTTTGGCTAGCTGGCCGCCGCCTGGCTGGTCGGCGCTGCCTATGGCCGCCCGCCGGCATGGCCGCCTGGGGCTGGCCTGGCCTGGCTGGCTACGCAGCACAGGCAAAGGCGTATCGCCTGGGGCTGGTGTCGCCCCCCCCCCAACACACAATTTTCCAGTAGTTTCGTTAACGTAAGTCGTCGCCCAGCCAAACGGCGCTACACGACGGAGCTCTCTCATTAACGAGTGGGGCTGACCGCCGCGCCTGGCCGCCCCGCACCCACTCGACGTGGTCTTCGCCACCAGCCGCACTCCTGGGTTCTACGCCCCCACCCACTCAACGTGGTCTTCGCACATTGGTGGGCTGCTCTTCATATTGGGGCTGCAACGTCTTTCGCAGCCATTCAAGATCTCAGCCATTCAACGTCTTTCGTCCTGGGCTGCTCTTCGCCTTTACAAGGCAAGCCCCCCCAGCTCTTCAACGCGGCCCTCGCCGCCTTCAGCAGCAGCAGGTCGTGTCTTCGCTTATTACTGTTGAAATTAGCTTACCCCCAGCAGTCGTGGGGCTGGTGTCGCCCCCCACACTGGTCATTATTAGCAATGGGCACTCTTCGCCCCCCCCCACCTCCCCCACACACAGCATAGAGGCGATTCTCTGTCTATGAAACGCAGAAAAGAAAACGAAATTCACTTACCTCCAATTCGCTTGCTCGATTTTCCTTGCTGTGTGTGACGGGGAGAGAGAGAGAGATAGAGTTCTTCCCCTTCATTCTTCCATGGCCGCCTCCCTCCACTCCATGGCCGCCTCCCTCCACACCCTCCATTCGAGATAAGGATAAGGAGACGAATGGTCGAAAACCATCGAGTGGGCTCCGGTCCCCCGGTCACGCGCGGGCTCTGACAATCCCATCGAACCACGCTCTGATACCTGTGTTACATATCCGTAACGCCGCTACGGGCATTACCACAAGAGGGGACGGCCTCTGGCTCACCACCCAGCCATAGAGGAAGAATGAGGATTGCCCCTCATCCCCCCAGGCTATATAGTGTGTGGCCTGCCGTCCACACTAGCCTGGTCGCCCATGACTCCGCATGGGCGTCCTCTCCCACTGAACCCCGGATATGGCCATCCGGTCTGCCGCCGTCGGTCACACAGGCATTACAGCCTACGTGACATTCTTTACTCTCTTCCATCTCCATCTCCATTTACCTCTCCCTCCATTCCTCCCTCCCCCCTTCCCTCTCTTTTGTGGCATGTGTAGAAGTGGTTCTTTAGCAAATTATGTATCCCCCTATAGCTATATTATTGCTCCCCCTTCTCCCTTTCTCTCTCTTTCTTTCGTGGCATCAAGTAGAAGTGGTTCTTTAGCAAATTCTCTCTCTTCCATCTCCATGGGTCTTTAGAAAAAATGGGCATGGCTCTTACCATTTACTCGAAGTAGCACGCGAGTGCGTGTTACAGACAAACCCAAGGGCCTAAATTTGCCCTGGAGTCGCTATGGATGGACGGCCAAGTTGGGTTGAAGTCAGGCTAAGGCAAGAGGGGATGCACAAGAAGAAGAAGAAGAAGAAGAAGAAGCAATGAGTCACGGCACTGAAGGTGGGTGGAGGATGCTTAGTTTAGAGGAGGCATTGAGCTCCTTGGAAAGACCACTGCAGCCCCAGCCTTCCGTTGAGGACTTTGCTCGCACCTTGCGCATGTGTACCAAGGAGAGAGACCGAGCGCTCGCACTGCGCTTGCATGCCTGCATGCGCAAGAGTGGTCTGGAAGTCCATGCATCACTGGGGAACTACCTCGTCTCTATGTTGGTGGCAATTGGAAGCATGCCCGATGCCCAGCAGGTTTTTGACAGATTGGTGTATCGCAATGAGGGTTCCTGGAATTCCCTCATCAGTGGTTATATCAAATGCGGGAAGCCACAGCATGCTCTCAGCCTTTACCAGAAACTGCAAAAACATGATTCTTTACATCCCAATAGGCATACTTTTATCGCATTATTGAAGGCTTGTGCGAAGCTGAAAGATCTGAAAACAGGCCTCCAAATACATGCAGATGTTGCTAGAACAGGGTTGCTCGAAAATGACGTTTTTGTTGGCAGCACGTTGGTCGGTATGTATGCCAAATGTGGCTCCCTTGCCAAAGCACAACGAGTTTTTGACAAGCTTCCAGTTCGAAATGTTGTCTCATGGACTGCACTAATCGCAGGATATGCTGAGCATGGGCATGGTGAGGAAGCTCTCAAGTGTTTTGAACAGATGCAACTTGAGGGTGTCTTCCCAGATGCTATCACGTTTTCTTGCAGCTTGAGAGCATGTGGCAGTATAGGAGCCATAAACAAGGGACGAGAAATACATGCTGAGATTGAAAGACTGGGGTTACTCGAAAGAGACCTTGTTGTTGGCAACACCTTGGTGGATATGTATGCCAAAAGTGGCTCGCTGGCCATAGCACAGAAAGTGTTTGACAAGCTTCCCGTACGAGACGTAGTCTCATGGACTGCACTAATCGCAGGATATGCTGAACATGGGCATGGTGAGGAAGCACTCAAGAATTTTGAACAAATGCAACTTGAGGGTGTCTCCCCAGATACCGTCACATTTGTGTGCAGCCTGAAAGCTTGTGGTAGCATAGGAGCCTCAGACAAGGGCCGAGAAATACATGCTGAGATTCAAAGACGGGGGCTGGAAAAAGACCTTGTTGTTGGCAACACCTTGGTTGATATGTATGCCAAGTGTGGCTTGCTCACCATAGCACAACAAGTGTTTGGCAAGCTTCCAATTCGAGACGTAGTCTCGTGGAATGCACTAATTGGAGGATATGCTGAACATGGGCATGGTGAGAAAGCACTCGAGTGCTTCGAACAGATGCAACATGAATGTGTCTTCCCAAATGCTGGTACATTTGTTTGCATCTTGAAATCTTGTGGCAGTGTAGGAGCCACAAACAAGGGTGGAGAAATACATGCTGAGATTGAAAAACGGGGCCTGTTGGAAAGAAATGTTGTTGTTGGCAACGCCTTGGTCGATATGTATGCCAAATGTGGCTTGCTTGCCATAGCACAACAACTGTTTGACAGGCTTCCAGTTCGAAACGTAGTCTCGTGGACAGCACTTATTGCAGGATATTCTGAACATGGGCATGGTGAGGAAGCACTCAAGTGTTTTGAACAAATGCAACTCAAGGGTGTCTCCCCAAATGTTGTCACATTTGTTTCCACTTTGAAAGCTTGTGGCAGCATAGGAGCCACTGACAAGGGCGGAGAAATACATGCTGAGATTGAAAGACAAGGGTTGCTGGAAAGAGACCTTGTCATTGGCACTAGCTTGGTCGATATGTATGCTAAATGTGGCTTGCTTGCCATTGCACAGCAAGTGTTTGACAAGCTTCCAGATCGAAATGTAGTCTCGTGGAATGCACTAATCGCTGGATATGCTGAACATGGGCATGGTGAGGAAGCACTCAATTGTTTCGAACAGATGCAACTCCAGGGTGTTTTTCCGGATGCTATCACGTTTGTTTGCAGCTTGAATGCTTGTGGCAGCATAGGAGCTATGGAAAAGGGTGGGGAAATACATGCTGAGATTGAAAGACAGGGGTTGTTGGAAAGAGACCTTGTTGTTGGCAACACCTTGGTTGATATGTATGCCAAATGTGGCTCACTTGCTGTAGCACAAGAAGTGTTTGACAAGCTTCCAGTTCATGATGTAGTCTCATGGACTGCTCTAATGGCAGGATATTCTGAACATGGACACAGTGAGGAAGCACTCAAGTGTTTTGAAGAGATGCAGCTCGAGGGTGTCCCCCCAAATGCTGTTACATTTGTTTGCAGCTTGAAAGCTTGTGGCAGCATAGGAGCCACAGATAAGGGCCAAGAAATACATTCTGAGATTGAAAGAAAGGGGTTTCTAGAAAGTGACCTTGTTGTTGGCAACACCTTGGTGGATATGTATGCCAAATGTGGCTTGCTTGCCAAAGCAGCACAAGTGTTTGACAAGCTTCCAGTTCAACACTTAGTTTCGTGGACTGCACTAATGGCAGGATATGCTCACCTTGGAGAAAGTGAAAATGTTTTCCATCTTTTTGATAGAATGCTAGGAGAAGGGATGAAGCCAGATCCGATCACTTTCATTGTTGTTCTCAATGCATGCAGTCGCACAGGTCTATTTCATAAGAGCCAGATGTATTATGAGGCCATGAGCAAAGATCATGGCATCATTCCGACTCGTGAGCACCACACTTGCATGGTTGATCTCCTTGGCCGTGCAGGCCAATTAGACAAAGCAGTAGCAATGATCAAGAAAATGCCGTTCTGTTCTGATCTTGTGGTGTGGCATACAGTGTTGGGTGCTTGTAGAAATTGGGAAAATGTGGAGTTTGGAAAACAGGCCTTTGAGCATGCTGTGCGTTTGGATGAAAAGAATGCTGTAGCTTATGTCTTAATGTCTCACATCTATGCAGGTGCTGACTCACAGGAGGAAGTGAAGAAGTTTGAGGCAATGAATGTGTAAAAACAAGCATGGAAGAGGCCAGGACATTATTGGTAGAGGCAATACCATCGGAATTCTGCATTCATTTTTGGTTGCAAATTGTAGACATTCTAAAAGCAAATTTTTTTGTGCTAAGTGGGAAGACCTTTCTCTCAGATGGGAGAGGAAGGGTATGTTACAAGTTAGCGTTTGTTGTCAAAGGATATCTCTGATGCTGCAAAGAAAGATGTGTTATGTAGGCACAGTGAGAAGTTGAGTATTGCATGTGCCCTAATCAATACATACACCCGTACTTGTTCAAAAACTTGGGGTTTGTAAACGACTGCCATTTTGGCCATGGCAAAATCATATCCACGATAGACCATCTAAGAATTCTTGTCAAAGAGGATGTGGTCATGCTCGTGAAGATCGAAGAAGATGCAAAATTTCCTCATGTTTTTGAAGAAGGAATGTGTACATGTGGAGACTAGATGTGACGATCATGCAACTGCAGTAGCCATTGCCCCTTTTGATGCCAGAATGGAGAGGGCAGTTTTCCTGCCTCGTGTTCTGTAATAGCTTTCAGATTCTTTACTTGTTCAAGTTGATAAATAACCTTAAGAATCCTGCAGCTTTCCTTCGAGCCAATCAATTGAAGCAAGGACAGTCCGGAGGTTTTGTTCCTTGTAGTTGACCAGGCAATCCCCTATATCTCCTTTAAGGGGTTGCCCAATCTTGTACAAGCTTCCGGGGAAGGTCTTCTTCTTCTTCCTCCCCTAACTTGAGGCATGAATCCAAGTTGAAGTGGTATATTCCAGGCTACACTGTTACATCTAAACATATATCTCCTAATATCAACACTCCTGTGAACTTCTCCTAATATCCCCCGTGCGAGACTGATCAGCAGGGTGAGAATTCTCTCAGGATTTATTTGCTATAATTCCAGATCCTTCAGCTCAACTACATACATACTAAGGATGCAATGACTAGGAGACACCCTACAGGACACACACGGGCTTCTGCAGCTTGCTTTTACATCATTTATGCACTTGGCTCTGGTATGCTTGTGGCATGAGACTACACATGGGCTCTCTCTCTCTCTCTCTCTCTCTCTCTCTCTCTCTCCGGTCTGTTTTTCTGTAGTCATGGCTTGGCATATCATAGCTCTCCTAGCCGATTATGATGTTTTTCTATTGTTGGATGTTTTCTTTTCTTTTGCTGGACCACAGATTTGGCTCAAGAGCTCTACATTCTTCACATTTGTCTCATAAGTCTTTTTGGCTCTTTGCTCATGTTATGTTTTTGTCTCACAAGTCATTTTGGACTTTCAAACTGAAATGTATGTTCCATTTTGAAAAATACAAAAATGAATAATGAAGATTGAATGAATAGAACATGATGGTCGAATGTACCCAGAGTGGAATGTAAATGGATGTACTTGATCTGTCCCATAGGTCGGATTCGGCCTCCCGTGGACGTTAATATAACTTTCTTTCTTTCTTTCTCTCTCTGCCTCTCTCTTTATGCATGCTTTTATAGGAGATGAATAGAGTTGTCAAAGATGGCATTTGACAGATGAACATACACAGGATATGGATTAATCTAGAGATGCTCCCACCTAAAATCTCCATGTAACACAACTAGTTCCTCAGAGTGATAAGAGGATGGCTTTGTTTAGATGCCTGGTCATGTGGTAATATGCATGTGCACTGTCGATGGGGCGGGTTAGGGTCTCATTACATAGCTCCATGTTAGTCAGGAAACTCATGGTATTATTAAGAGGAGCTATTTTGTTGGTGTGAGAGGAGGGCGATTGGCCATGAAGCTTGGTGCGTTTGGTTGTATTGCGGCCTTGTTGGGTGGCCGGCTGCTCCTACCCACCATGCATTGGAGCTCTGAGTGGAGCTAGAAACAATCATGCAGGGTTGCTGCTAAGGAAATCTACTCCTGCCCAGGGAATCTACTCCAGGATTACCATTAGCAAGCAACGAGTTTTTTCGAGAAATGTCTCATGTTAATCCCAACCATGAATAGCCTGTAG